>NW_019416476.1:0-33737 GCF_000390285.2 Anoplophora glabripennis | reverse complement strand
TGTTAGAGTCCGCTAAAATGGTAGCGTAGCAGATTTCGCTTGGCCTTGACGACCGGCGAGGCGTTGGCATAATATTGCAGACTGTGCGTTTAGGCTTTTGTAAACTATAAATGAGATCACCCTAGAAATGCTTAAGGAAGTATTAGTCAGTCAGTTGGTTACTGTATCAATAGATAGACCGAGCTTGATCTGTATATCTTTTCCCAATTAAAATAGTTTGTTTGAACTCGGTGGTGTCTTTTACAACCCTATTCATCTTATAAAGATTCTTAAGATAAATTTAGGGGACCCGTATTTTTTCTTTTTGCCCAGTGGCCCCCTCTTTCGGAGTTACAGCCCCCTGAAGTCTGCCCCTAAAAATAATCTTGTTTTTATATCTCAAAACCCTGTTGTACGAGATTCATAAATTTGGTACACAGGGGTTTTATGACAAGTGGAATCTGATGGTGCTATGTTTTAAGACAATTTTTCGTGGGCCCCATTGTCTTTGGAGCCAAAAAAATTTGGTCGCATATTTAAATTTCTTAAAAATTATCAGTCCACTAGAGAGCCATTAAATTTAGAAACTTTTTGTCTCTTTATACTTTTTTCGTAACACACAATGTTTTCGAGAAAAATGTCAAAATGTGATCGAATGCATATCGTGATTCGCCATTTTCCTAAAAAACATAGCGATTTATGAAACAAATATCAAGAGACAAAAATCAATGGCTTTCTAGCTAATTAATAATTAAAAAAAAAAATCAAATTTGCGACCAAATTTTTCTGGTTCCAAAAAGCGTAGCATTGTGAGATTCCACATGTCATAAAACCCCTGTGTACCAAATTTAGTGATTTTCGTACAACATGGTTTTGAGATATAAAAATGACTCCTTAGGGGCAGATTTCAGAGGGCTGTAACACCAAAAGAGGGGGCCAGTTGGCAAAAAGAAAAAATACGGGTCCCCTAAATTTGTCTTAAGAATCTATGACTAAATTTTGTTGCATGAATTTCGGGACACCCTGTAGTTTAAATAACTGCCATAAATAACTGTTAAATATACTCAAATTCTAGTTTTTTCCTGAACACGTTTTTTCTACAATTTAATCTGAAGGCTAATATAAGCGGAAAAGGCTTTACCACAAGCCACATTAGCCAAGCCATATTGGCCTTGGTATCCATGCTAGTCTCATCTTCTTTTTCGTATATATATATATATATATATCCTGATTTTTATTGCTTGTAAACTCTGACCGTGTGTTCGTAAACTTCGATAATTTGCATATATATTAAATTATTAAAACCGAACATAGAGCGAATGTTATATAGGGTGTATTTGTCACAAATTCAGCGGCGTATTCCTTAAATCACTTTAGGCTATTAATAAAAGCGAATAAACAAACAAAATACATTAACAATGAATTCATGGACATGGTGATAACGTATGGTAAACTGCAGTTTCATGTATAACGATTTCCAAATAAGCATGCACCAAGACTTGTAAACAAAAGCAGAGCTATCATCAAGTCGGTACTATCAAAGAAAAATATTCATTTGCAAAAACATAAGTACATATTGTTATGATTATTATGTTTGTGTGATTTGTTTATATAATTAATATACTATGATCTTGCTGTGTATATGTGCATGCTGATGTGTTGGTATGCTGTGATTTACTTGTCGTCAATTATACCCTGGCTAGCTTTAGACTCTTCCCAGTAGTGAGTTCTAGTGAGGTTAAAACTTTGTAGAAAACCAAACAATACACCACACTAAACAAAAGATATTATTCAAAATTTAATTTATTTTATTAATTTATTTTTTCTTTGTCAACAATAAATTATAATCGTAAAATGTTGAGGCACAATTTCGGAATATTTGGAATAATTTTATTATGATAGCAATTTAGTAACACCTAACAGTTTGGGAACTTTTCATAAAGTGGTATTCAAATTGACTCGTTATTGTGTACTGTTGGTTGCCTATACTTAAGGCGATAAAACTGATCCTAAAATTTCTTTCCCAATGTGTTTCTTTGCCTACTTTTATACTTAATATCTATCAAAATGTTTAATACGGCCACTTTTTATTATTATTAATATAGCGAAGTAAAGTTATCTACTATTTATTAGGTATGAACAATTTGTATTAATTTCAAACCTATTTTCAGGTAAGACTACTTATTTATGACTTTTGAGATTGTATTTATTATTCTCTTTTGCTAGCTAGCTTTATCTTACAAGATTCCGTAATTCTTTGTGCACAAAGTTACCTCTACGTATATCTTGTCGATTTTTATTTTCGAACTGCTTGCCCTCTTATACTAGGTATAGATATCGTCCTGGACTCCTCGTTTTTCCTGAATTTACTGGATAACTGGGACCTGCTGCTTACTTTGGTGTGTCTGGAATATCGTCCTGGAATCCTCGTTTTCCTGAAATTACTGGATAGCTGGAACCTGCTGTTTACTTTGATGCGTCTGGAATATCGTCTTTGGTGTGTCTGGAATACGTCCTGGAATCCTCGTTTTTCCTGAACTTACTGGATAGCTGGAACCTGATGCTCACTTTGATGCGTCCGGAATATCGTCTTTGGTGTGTCTGGAATATCGTCCTGGAGTCTTCGTTTTTTTCTGAATTTGTATGATCTCTGGAACTGTTGCTTAGTATTGAATATTCGGAATATCGTCCTGGTCTGTCTGGATATCGTATTTGGAGTCCTTTGAAGAGACTGGACTTTTGAATCCTTTTGGCCCAACTTTAATTTTTCTTTGTACTGGAATACTAACTTTGAAGGTCTTACTATATTTCACTGTAATTATTACTATTTATATGGGGTTTTCCTACTTTATTTCTTTCTAAACACTTCTCTCGGACAAATATTTCGTAACTAGTCAATAATCTTCCAATTTTTATTTTTTCTACTCTCTTGATTTTTTTTCTCCCTTGTTAAGGTCTTTTCACATATATGTCTGTTCTTTTAAATTCCGTTTTCTTTTCCACTTTACTTCACTTCACTTTTATAATTTACAATTTTACAATCACATTCCAGTTTATTTACAAAAAGGTTAACTTATATTTCAAAATATTCCTTATTCTATATTTTTATTTGAATTTCATATGAAATATTTTCTGACTTGTGAACCCAACTTTATTTCTGACATTTCACTGACATTATAATCCTATTGATATATAAAATTTTACTTCGGACATTAATATTTCTTTATACTTATTTTACTTACTCATAATACTACTATTAAATAAAATTATGATATCTTGATCTTTGAAATTTATATTCTGCTCTATTAATACAATAATATTTCCTATTTAATACTAACAAGTTTTCTTTTTACTCAATTTTTTTTTAAGTTTTACAAATTATTTCAACTTATCTCTTTACATTGTCTTAGTCAAGTAAAATTTTAATTTAAATTTCTAAATTTCTACCAATACTTTTATTTCATCTCAATATACAGGGTGACAGAACTTATCCAAAAAAAAAAAAAAATCAGGATGTACAGGGGACCCTTACAAATACAATTTTGTAAAGAAAAAATCAAAAAGGGCAGATCGAAAATGATTTAAAAATACACTTCTGCACGGCACTGGAAACTGGTCCACTGTAAAACCTGACCTAGCATAATGCGACCGGTATGGCGGTGTGATAAAAACGGACAAAAACTTTCGCAAGAAAAGAAATATGTAAATAGAATTTTATCGCACCTATTTTATATCGGCTATTGCCTTTATTATTTAATAAAATTAATTTGTGTCTTTAAATAATAAAATCATTTGACATACCCGATGTTACAACAATTGTTCAAAATTTTATCCACCAATGTGTAAACACATTTGGGTCCGTTGTTACAGTTTCTACGAAGTAACACAAATGTCTTGTTTCACCATAACACAAATGCTTCACCATAAATTAAAACGATATCCATCAACTCCGAGTACACGCAAACCACTTTTGACATTAACTTCCCATTTTTGACACTCACTACTAAAAACTTATTACACCACAGATAACAGGTAAATATCTCAACGACGATTGCAAAATTCGAATTCAGTATTCGGAGTCGCTGCGGCCACGTGGCGAATGAAGCTAGAGATTACAGTTGTCCAGCTATGTAGTGACTGAATGTACTATAACTTCAATATTTCTTTTTTTGGATAAGTTGTGAACCACCCTGTATAGAGCATTTAAATGGAGTACGAAAGGTATCTTTATGTACCTGAGCACAAAACATAATAATCGATGTAAATATACCTTAATAAGTCAAAATCAAAAACGTTTCCCAAAATAAATGTATAAGAATTTTTTTATTACAAATGCAGTTTTAAATACAACGTAATCATTAAAAATATGGTTTCACTGGGGTGCAGAAAATTATATTTTCAACAAAAATGTTTTTTTAACAGTTTTAGAGTTACTTTCTTTTTACTCAACTGTGTAGAAAACTCAAAAATTACCAATTTTATTAATAATTTTTTTATTTTTGTTTAGTTACGCCATCACCAGATCTTTCATTAATACTAAACATCTTTCCAGATATTTTTTTGTATTTATAACGTTTTTTAAAAACTGTAACTTGCAAATTAAATACACTACATTTATGTTAAACGTGTGCTGGACTTCTATATTTTTTTTAATAGCAATTGAAATGACTTCTCTTTTTGGTTCTGTATGTTTCACAGGGTGTTTGAAAATTGACAATTTATGCTTCTACTCTGGTAGTAACTTTACTAACTCTACTCTAGTATTTAACAATAGCATTTAAAAAGTAAGGTAATATCTTTATTGTTGAAACAGTTCTATGTATTATTGGTATTTAGCAATTGTTTAGCTTCAAATGTTTAACATAGTTATACGTAAAAATATGTATATCAAGAGGTAATCTTCGGAATCACTTTTGGAATATGAGTTATCTCAAGCTATTACTTTTTTAATTTAAGATATGCTTAATAAATATAAATCTAAAATATAGAAATAGAAAAAAATCTATTGGAATTTTTTCTAATTAAAAGGAAAAAAAGTCGATGGTCTTTTACAATTTATAATTTAGCAACAACATGTCCAATTTGAACAAACGAAATATAAGCGACTTCAAAAATTTAAAACAATTAATTCTCATAGCTACAATATAAAGATTATCAGTACCAATAATTCAATAAAAATAGTTCTTCTGCAAATCACAGTTAATACAGTTTAAGTTTGGGAGAACTATTTCTCTTTGGTCATAGCCATTACTTTTAAATCCATCTCAGATAGAATACACGTCGAAAATTCTTTACAGGAGCAAAGTATTATTTTTAGAAGGCTCAGAACTAATCTTGTAAAGATTAAATTTAGCGAGCACCTATAAGAAATCTAATCAAATAACTATCCGACGTCAAATTCGATTCTGCCAGGAAATACAAAGTAAAATCAGAATGATTGATGGTTGCTTTAAAAAATTCTTTAAATATAATCAAAAAGACGTTAGCTCGAAGCCGGATTTTTTTATAAAATGTAGAATAATCGACATATTCATGGGTAAAGCTTGGCGTATTTAATTTCAGCCGTTACATTCAGCTACTCAGAGGCGAACTTTAAAAAAATATATTAGAAATACTTCAGTATCAAATTTAATTTTTTTTTAAATTGGCTGCTACGTGATGGGACAGGAAAGAGATAAATTAGATTAGTTCCTTCTACTGCAGCAAATGCGACACCCCAACTAACACAGACACTGAAAAGTACTAATATTCATAATTGGAGTTGGGATTTATACAGGGTGTCCCACTAAGGTTGGCGAGGTACGATATTAGAGAAAGTATAGGCCCTAGAGCTTCGGAAAATTTTTTTAAATAGTAAATAGACAAGATAAATCTCTGGAAACAGTTTTCAAGTTCGTAGCTCGGACGCTAGGAGGCGCAATATACATACCAAAACAGAGTTGAATTTTTATCCGAAATGTTTCCTATTCAGGTAAATTAAATAGTACAAATATGGATAGCCGGATTCATTGCGCGTAACTTTTGTTATTGACATTTTGTTCTATCTCTCGACAGAAAGGGTGGGGGAAGTAACTAATGGCTAATCAGAAAAATGCATTTTTAAAGGATTGGCTCATCAAAAGTCCATAGTTATACCTCGTTGGAAAGATCTTTTCATGCTTTATCTCGTGGTGAATGCGTAATATCATTTACCTCAATAGGGAAACCTTTAGATGGCGTTATTTCAAAAGAATACTGTTTTATGGATTTTTCTCAATAATTTTAAACGCAATGCTTGTTTTCTTTACATAAATGAATTCAACACAAAGAATTGATGAATATAGTATAAGTTTGAAATTGCTAACGAAAGTGTTGCTTATTGGCACTGTTTATCCAAGTTTACGACGTTTCACGTTTTCTTAAAAAAGTGAAATAGCAGCAAAAAATTAAATAATGATAATGAATTGAGGAACACGACGCTAACGAAAAGTCATTTAATTACCGAAACAATATGCATTTATAAAAGAACCTACCTAAACCCACGCAAATGACTGAGTCATTTTCATTTCAAAATTATAATATTTTATTCCTATATTTATGTGTGTTTGTAACTTTAATTAATGTAATCATTATTCAAAAAATGTATACAAGTATTTGTAATGTACAGTATCCAAGACAATTTCTAGAAAATTTGTAAACATTTACAAAAGTATTTTAAACATTTTCAATAGTAATGTGATAGCAAAAGTTACATGTAGAAATTTTCGTAGAAAATCTACGAAATGTTGACACTATAATAGTTGTATTCTATAGCAAAATAGAAATCAAAATTATAGTAAAAACAAAATACACTTTAAATACAATTTTTTGATAAAATGTGACACAAATCGTACTTAGTCGTTACTTCTAGGTATATAAATTACGTAGAGTGCTAGAATTGTGTAAATTACTTTTTCTCCATTACAGAAATATTAATAATCCCAAAATAAACTTCACCATAAACATTTTACATTTATTTAAATTTAAATTTTAATTACCTGAATATCTTGATTTTTTTGCAGACATTCTATTCGTACGCCTTCTATTGTTTTTATAAAGAGCGCCGGGATTCGGTATAATTGTTTCAGCAAAAAAATCGAAGATAAGGGAAAAACTGTCGGAGCTACAAGATAAATTAGGTAAAGTGAGTTTCTTAAAGTTCGTTTTTTTGACATCAGTTTACACAGAGATGGATTAGATTAGGACGCTCTTTTTGTGTTTTCGTCAAGATAAAAATCTTAAGGGGCGCATAAGACAAAGAATTAGGCGAGCTCCAATATTCTAGGGCCGAAGGTTGGGGAAAAAATTTGTCAGGAAGCCATGACAAATTCTGGAATAAATCAATCTGAATGCGTCCATTTTTAACGAAGTAAAAATGGGAGCTGTATAGGGTGGCTATTAATTCAAAACTTTTAATTTTTTTTTATAGATTCAATATAAAGTAACACTGCGGCATAGTTAATGTGCCACTGTAATTATTAGCCCTTTCTCTTTAATTGTAAGCACAAAAATGTTGTTAGTCATCAGACTTTATAATAAAGGAAAATGTTTTATATGTATTTCAGTTTTCAACTAGTATTAGAAAATAAAACTACATACCTAGCAAAAAATCTGTAAATCTCGTTTTCAGTGTCAGTTTTTTGGAGATCTGGATTAGATTTCATTCCATATACTCGCCATTGGCTTCCGTCCCACTTAATATAGGACTGGCCCTAACTATTTCTAAAATTTTGGAGCGTGTTCGGAGTCAACGATCTTCGTATGATCTCTGTATCCGTCCTTAAAATATAGGCAGCATTTTATGTTCGTAGCCACAACTCATCGTAGGTCATTACAGATGTAGAGTATACCGTGGATCTTAAAGCTCCCCATATAAAATATTCTAATGGTGTTAAATCCGATGAACATGGTGGCCAACCCTCAGAAGCTTCATTCCCCTACCGATCCATATATTTGGAAAATGTTCATTCAAACGGTTAGGGACGATTAAAATAAAATGTCGGGGCGCTCCGTCGTGTATAAACTACATGTTGTGGTGAATGGCTAAAGGAAGAACGTTAAAAAAATATGTTGAAGGTATTTCAGATAATTATGACCATTTAAACGAGGCGGTAGAATGATAGGGCCAAGGACAATATTATTCCTGTCCACACATTGATCTTGAATATGCTAATAATGTTTAACCTTTGTTGCATGCGGGTTTTTATCAGCACCAACGTTTATAATGACATTTTTTGTAAAATATCACTCGTCAGTAAACAAAATTTTTGTGTAAGAATTTCGTGTTCTCCGGGTGTTAATGAACTGACAAATGTGCAGTCGGAAATCAGTATCCACAGGTAAAAGGCTGTATGTGGTATGGATACAGCAGCTGCTGTTAACTATACATATTTAGAAGTTCGGATATGCAAACTTAAGCTGTCCATAATTAGCGTACACAGAAGCAAATCTGCTAGTTTCTTGAAGACGTCGTTCTATAAATGTTTTGCGATTGGTACCTGCCGGTTTGGAAACCTTTCTCTGTATGGTACCGTTGGTACCAAGGCAGATGGGATGTAAACATGTTAGCCGATTTACTGCTGGTCGTTAAAATGAGGTTTACCACTGAAATCGAGAAAAAGTAAAAGAAATACACTTCGCAGATCTCTCGACAACAAAATAGTTCAATACTACAAAAGTGAGTAGTAGTCTCTCATGGTATTGTTCATCAAGACAAAAGACCTCTTATCTTGAAAAACTGTTACTAATAATATCAATGGACACGCACTCACTGTGCAAATCATTGTACATGGAGCATTAATGGATACGTTGGTTTAAAACTTAATTAATTAGGTTTATTGATACTAGAATTTTGTCATGTCAAACTTGCGTGTTTCGAGTTTAGAACTTGAGAGTATTTAGATTTAGCAGACCTGATCAGATTAAAATGACCCTGGATACGGATTCAGGGACCGCAAAAACCTATAGATATATTAGTTTACTTTGTTGGCAATTGATTCTCTATATTTGAGTTTGAGCTGACCTTAACCAAGACCTGACAAGGTCAAAGGGACTCCGGATTCAGATTCAGCGATTTTGTCTTTCAGACCTTCCACTTTTTTTGTGGGATTCTATAATTTAAATGCATGTAAAGTACTGCAGGTGGCACCTTCTAATAATTTACAGCAAATTCTACACAAGATTTCAATTTCTCATGCCAGAAAACTGCCCTACATGGAGTTTTATGTATTAACTACAATCAATAAAAAAGTTATTAAAGAGAAGCTAAAAACAATTGTGATTTCAGCACCTTGTATCTTGGAAACAATCGAATTTTGGACTAAAGTAACTTGGATTAGATCATCATATTTTGGCACCAGAAATAGGTGGTAGAATTTTGTCCAGACCTTTTATAGACCCCTTGTACAATACTTGACAGCAAAGTTTGTTTAATCTTTAGTTAGAAGATATATTGTAGTTGTTTCTATTTGATAGATATACTCAAATTACAAATAAGTATAAATGACGATTGTAATAAATAACTATAACGAATCTATATGTGAACCTATATAATAAGTATGAAAAAAAAAACGGAAAACATTTTAACATAACTAAAATAATATACTTATCTAAGTTGACAGCATGGCACTACTAAAATGCTTGACAAACTTTAAAGGCGATTCTACTTAAATTTAATTAGTAAAAAAAGCGTACAAGTATAAGCAATTGTGAACAAAAATGCTTCTTTTTCGAGATGCAGGATGTTCAATATTAATTAATAAATAGACACTTATTTATTTTATGGGACCTATAGCATAGGGGGTTAGGTGCACGGAAAGTGCTAGATAGTACAACAGCGTGATGTTATTTTCATAGCGCAACGCTATGAAAATAACATCACGCTGTTGTATGGGACCTACACTATAGGTCCCATAGCGAGCGCGCGTGATAGAAATACATTTAACTATCTAGCTCGTGAACGATGCGTACTATGTAGCAGGAACACAAGTTTTTAGTATTCTATTACTATAGCCAATATATTTTCAAATGTATTGCAAGAAAAACTCTGAATGAAAATTATACAGTAAACGACAAAGCGATGTTCCGTATGTGGACAATCAAAATTAAAATTGTAGATCGAATTTCAATGAAATCGTTTTTTTTTGCGAATGTTATTAATTTGATGTATAGAATTAATTCGTTACTAAAATTTAACCAAGACTTTAGTTACACCATGCTTATGTGATATAACCTATAAGTATATGTGATATTTATAAGATATTTAGAGATCAGAAATGTTAGGGCGGCTGCAATGTGGTATAGGCTGGCTGCAGGCCGGGTTCTTTTTTGTTTTTTATTCAATGGTAAGCGTCAACTATTTCACATCTTGTCATTGTACAACATCATGTAGATGTTTGCCTCTAATCTGAAGATTCGCATCGATCAATTTATTCAATATATATCTAGCGGTACCTTAATACCTGTCCTGTCGGCCTGGCGTGCCGGTGAATAATCCAAGTTTTGCTTGATCGAGCGTATGACAAATATTTTTATGGCAGTCAGTAGTATTGTGAATTGTGAGCATAGAGCGGCACAAGGCTTCATCACAGATTTAGATATTTCTGCTACTACAACGGATAGTGCCCCTTACTAGCATTTATTTTATTGTCGCCTTAAAGTTTCTGATGACATATAAGACAAAGTATTGGCTTGTACTTGTGTAATGACACTGAGTGCCTTTAATCATTTTTAAACTATGCAACAAGTGCAATAACGTTTTTTCAATTGTAAAGTCTGTACTTAATATTTTCTTATCAATCATCTAAACTTAAATATTTTGTTTGGGAAAAAAGATTACCCTTTTAACACTACATTTCTTATCTACTCCTCCTTCATTTACTTTATATGCAGTTAAACCCAAAAAGATAAGCACCCACACTTTAAAAGTCAGGATGAAAAATGTGCTCAAACTAAAAAGACTCTTTTAACTGCATGCAAAGTTCGTAGGACTTCGATTTTATAAACTTACCCCTATTCAGCTATGATAAGGAAAACCGTCTAGACGTACCTGAAATATTAAAACAACAATTAATGTGATGCAAACATCATTCTAATTTTTGGCGAATGCGCCGTTGTTAATTTTTAGTCTAAACAAATAAATTATTACTTAGATCTATCTTTCACAACACGTGATTCAGCGGTAGAGTGTTGTCAAAATAATGATTAATACTATGGTTAATGCTGTGAAGACAGCTGTGAAATTGCACGGGTGTCTCGATTTAACCGACAATAGCTGCAGTAAACAAATCATTAGAGTTCGAGTATAAGTACGAATGATCTGTCTCTGGCAGATTTTCTTCACCACAGCTTGTAGTTAATATAGGTATTACATTTTTCACTATCCATTCCTTAAGACAAAGACTGTTGTAACATTATTTTATTAATTTATTAAAAAAATTATAAACATACGTTTGTAGGTGTTACAATAGATTTATTTTGTTCATTATAAATTACTATAATTTAATAAGGAATTATAGGTTAATTACTTAGACAGTTTGCCCTTTGCTAGTCGTGATGTGTTATAAATAATAATTGGTAGTTATATTTCACAGTAAAGTGTTAGAGTATGTATTAATGACAGAACTCTCATAATGTTTTTTTTTGGTATAATAAATATATCTTTAAAAATTCTTAATTAATGTTACTATTATCTTAAAAATTATAAAAATCGGAGGTATATATTTTTTACAAACACATTTATTTTTTAACTAAAACACTCTTATTGGAATGACCGAAAGCGATAGATTAATTTACATAATTCGAAGATGACCATGAAACTTTAAATTCTTTTCCATACCCTGTAAGCAAAGTAGATTGTCTTCAATTCCAATTCCTTTAATTTTTTGCTTCGTCTTTCGCAGACGGAGAATATGTAAACATCAAAAAATGTACCTTTCCTGTTTTGTCCATCCAAATTTGTAAAGATACTCAATAACTATGATTAATGCGTGTGTTAATAGTTTCCTAAATTCCTAAATTTGTTGTTTTTTTCCTTAACTGCTAAGTCTTAGCAAAGCTACGGCTACAACAACACGCTTTTTGTTCGAAGAAATCATTTTAAAACAGGTCAGTAATTCGTAAGCAATATTAACAGTATAGATGTACACTACTCTACTCGTAGCTCCACTCGAATCCGAGTGCTCGTAAATGTAAATGCCACTTAACCAATAGTTCTCTCATCGCTTAGGATAAAGAGTAAATAAAAAATTAGCTGCGTTAAATTGTATAACTCATTTTTGCATTTTAAGGATTATTGTTTCAAGTGGTCTTCATTTAAAAAGATATAAATTTTAGAGAAAGTGAAATTTTGAAACGAGATTTATTATTATTTTTAACTATTAAGTTCTAACATATTTGCTCTTTTAGCTTACCTTTTTTTTAACTTATCATTTTTCATTATTAGCCTTGTTCCTATAATTCGCATAAAAGGTATTAATCTAGTTCAAGTTAATTCAACTTCAAATATAAATTATTTTAAACACAACTTAATACACATTAATTCTGTTTTTAAAAGGTTACTCGCAAACGTCATACTTAAAATGCAGAAATACGTAAATGATTTATCATGACTGAGTTTTACCCCTGACAGGTGTGTGTGTATTTATACTATTTAGGTTTTATTTTAGATAATTTATCAATGATTTTATGGAACTATCTCCTTACTATACAGGGATAGCCAGAAGTACGGAATAAAATTCATTCATTCATATGAATTTTATTCCGTACTTCTGGCCATCCCTGTATATATACATATTTGATATGACTTCATATAATGAGATTTATAAAAATGGTCGAAATAGTTTGAATTAGTTTAATTTAAAGCAAAGTAAAAGTATAGTATTTTCGAAGTCAATTGAACATGTATAAAAAACCGAGCAATCAAATTTAATAAGTTTCATAGGCGTCGCTAAAAAAGGTTTCTGCTAAAGGTAAAAAATTATAATAATTTGTATATAATGTGTAGAAAATTTCTATTATATGTTCATTTGGCCAACCACATATTTTAATTATTTATGTCATCAAACAATTTTATTATATTGGTGGTAAATTTCATTTTATTCCGTCCCAAAAGGTCTCCAAAATGCCATGTTGTGATAATATTAGTAAATAATATTAGTAAATAATAATAATAATATCCCTCTTATTTCTCCCTTTCGCAATTGTAGTATGAATGATTGAAATGTGCCTATAAAAAAGTAGAATTATCTGAATCACACCAAATTCCGCATTGCTGCACTGTACTGCTAGCCAATTTATCAACTACTTTGTCAACAACTGAGATTATTGCCCAGTGGCCCAATGGTACTGTGTTTGTTTTCCTTTGCCCGCGCTCGCATTCTTCAACATGGGCGTATACATTTCTACCACCTCCACGTTTAGCTCGACCAGACCTGGGTATGGCTAAATAAATATGGAAACAAGTTTTTCAAATAAAATATTTCAATGCCAAGTTGCTGCGTCAGCGACCGAACCTGATACATACTGTCAATCTGTTGGTTCTTCAATTGATATCGGAAAGACTATACAAGACCTAATTGTAAAAAATATATAATTTTAAAAAAATGTTAAAATGATTTCTGAAAAATTCTTATACGATGAAACCTGTTTTATTTATCTCTTGGGTTATAACATTTTTCTACTCAGTAGTAATTTTATTGAAAGTGTAACATAAAGAATGTTGACTTTTGTACACATTTTCCTCATCAGACCTATAAGGATAGGTGTTTTATATTCGCTTGTTCATTGCGTTTGTTACTTAATCTTTATACCTAAGTACAACATTTAAACGATTTTAAAAATACAAGTCGAAAACTAATGCCTAAGAAACACAAAACAAATTTTTAAAACTAAGACAGCCATGATGTAAACCGAGAACACAATGCGCATGTCTTAAATGACTAAAGTGTACGTTGGAATTAGGATTTTGCGCAGTTCATTTTATGTACGACTGCCTTACAAACTGCTCACCAAATCGTTGCTTCAAATTTTCAGACGTAACCAGCCATTTTCCCTTAGGAACTGCTAAATAAAAATGCGGAAAAACAAAATAATTCATAAGAAACGCTTGAATAACATTAATAAATTAATTACCAACAAAACTACAAGAAATTTTGGGCGAAAAAAGTATTTTTTGAAAATTTTTCTAGTACACTCTTGATGAGCAGACCTCTCCTATTCACCTTCTGGGTGAAAAGAGAGCATGATGGGGCGTTACTGCACAGCATCCCTTGCAGTGTTCGCGCGATCCTCGGCCCAAAAACAACGTCAAAAGGCCCTCAGAGGAGCACGGTCGGACTTCGCGATAGTCACGAATAAAACGTTCAGTAAAGTGTCATTAATTACTGCCAAATATAAAAAAAAAACAATTTTAAATGCAACGTCTTATTAAGTTCGAGTGAAAAATAATATAGTTGCATAACTTCGTTTCTTAAGCCATCATATTTTCATTCATAAATTATTTTTAAATAATAAAGTATCAAACAAAGTAGCATCAAAAAAATAATACTAAACCGTTATAAATTTATGACATAAGTGACCTAATTTTGTATAAAAATTATTTCTATAAAAAAATGTAATGACCGTTTATATAAATTAAAAATTTAATGCAAGATTGTGGTGAATAACAGGTAATAAATGTAGAATTTTATGTATAAGGTCAATTATTTATAGATGGCACCTATTTTCAGTAGTAATTAATGTAAAAACATCTAATCTAACAATTATTATTTAATTTTATATATGTATAACACCTAAAAACATAAAATAATTTAAAAAATGGCGAAGTCGCCGGTAAAAATACTCAAAACGAATTAATTTCAAAAAAATTATATGCAGAAAATAAAATAAAAAAAAATGTTAATTTTAAAATTAATTTAGGTTCGTAATTTTAATCAAATGGTCCTTGACAGTGACGAAGACAAGGGTCTCTTCACGTCAATATAATAAATTAAATACGTTATGTAAGACGTTATCTAAAGAAGAGTCATTTTTAACACCCCAATCAATATTCAATATTTTATCGGTTAAATTTATTCATTTTGCCCTAGATCTAAATCACTGAAATCCTGAACTTTTTTCGTCAATATTCTATTTCACCGTATTACCTTCAGATTTATGAGTTGGCTTTAAAAACAATCGTCGCAGTAGTTGCAGTACGATGGAATTTAAAATTTATAGCGTAACATTTATATTCCATATTGATGCTAGCTACAATAACAGAAATTGTTTACATTTGTACATACAATCAACTTATAGCTGAATAATTATGTGTTTTATCTACAGGGTGGTTCCACTAAAAGCGAACAAAGTTAACATTTATTCTAATGCATCAGTATTGTCTAAAAGTTCGGCGTTTGTTTCTTTTCCTCTGGAATTTCAAATTGAGTCACTGTCAATAAGTAAATTTGAAAAAAAATTTATACACACCTACAAGGTTTATAAAACCATTAACTAAGAGCATAACTACTTTTTTCTCAAGTTTAAATGTGCAATACTTTGGCACTATTGACGATTTGGAATTTGAAATTGTTGTCTATCGTAGTCATAAAGTCGATGTTGCCAAAATAATACCTAGTTGCGATTCGAAAGTTTGCCCGAACTATATCGCACGACGTGGCAGTGTGAAATTGAGCTATTTGCACCTCTTTTTTGTACAAAGCAATTGAAAAATAAAAAAAGTGCGAAAAATCTTATATATTTTACAAAAATATTGTGAAAAATATTTAAAAAGTTCCTAATAAAATTCATATCTGAATGTTCGTCATAGTACTCAGTGGAAACGTTACAGTGAAGTTACACATTACACAAAAATCAATAGTTTTGGATATATTATAATTTTTTTTTTTTTGAGATATACAATTTCTATTGTAAAATATTTAAAATTTAAAAAAATAACACTTTTTTGTTAATAATTCTATATTCCGCATTAGCGAAAACAACGGAAAGTCATGAATTAAAAAGAAAAGAAATTGAAGTTTCTAGTTTTTGGAACTGGAGATTAAATTTTTTTAGCGTCAGTGGTTTTTGAGTAATCATAAGAAAACCAACAAAAAAAAAACAATTTCCCAAACTTTTGCTTGCCTTAAAAAAGGTCTGGACTTATTATTTTTTTTTGTAATTTCACCATGAAGCTCTTTTAGATAAAGTAATTCCCTTCAATTTTGGCGGTTCTGAAGCCCTATACGATGATTTATCCCTGAGTTATCCTCGATCAAAGCAAAAAAGCCATTTTTGACTTTGGAATCAATTACACGGACCATAATGATCGTACAGAAAATCCAAGTACGGTTTTGAAAACTGCAAAGTATTCTCTATGTCATAATAATTTTGATAAAAAAAATTTTTTTGACGGGAAAATGTTGGAAAAAGGTAAAAAATTGTATAATTAGGGATATTTGAATAACTTGGCATAAGTTTGCAAATAATGGATAAACTAAGGATATTGATTAACTTTTTCAACCTCAAAGTGTCCTAAAAGAAACCCTGATAGTTTCAAAGCGCTGCGATTTTTTTTGCCTAATCCAGAATTTTTAAATTTTTTGCTGAAAACGAATAATTTTTCAGTTTTTATAATTTTTTTTTTGTTGAAAATGTTATGTAGCAATAATCTATATTTTTTTATCAAAACACGTTAATTATTGTAATTTAAAAAAAAATAACATCCGCAATGTTTCATAATCGTCAAAGAAATTTTGGTTAATTTTTTTTTTACCGCTGTAACAGCCTTAGTTTGAAGTGTCAATTTAAAAATTAATTAAAAAAACTTGATCATTTTCATTTCATTTCACAAATCTTGAATTTTTACCAAGTGCTTCAAAGTCTAAATCGTTTACATGTTTTCTTAAAAAAAACAGTTTTTTTTTAAACTAACCCAAAAACTCATTTCTAGGTAAACGTCGTCGTGGCATGTCGAAGAAAATTTTTTTCTAAAATCGAAAAAAATCGAATTTTCAGAAAGAGTTTTTTTAAGGAAGCTTATGTAAACGATTTAGAAGATTATGAATCTTTAACACTATTGAGTGCATTTTTCTCTAGCTCAACAGTCACGCCCCCAAAGGAATACACCGACTTACAATGTCACCCTGATAAATATTTAATTAGTTTATAGTATACTAATGATTTATCATACATACCTTACATGAACAGGCGATAATCTGCCTAAATTTCTAAGCGATTCATGTTAAATTATGCACAATTTAGCCTCAAAACGTCGATCTGTCTTAGACAAATCTAAGGCACGCATGATTTATTAAAACACTTTCAAGGCGCCCTAGTCTTCTTTTCCAATAATGCTTTAAAGATTCCCTAGCGTAGAAAAGGCGGCGCAGCACAGCGAGAATTAATTGTTTTTTGCTCGATTCTTACTCTCGATAGATAGGCTGCGTTTGGGCTGATAGGTTCGAACAGAGGTTTGCCACTCTACTGAACTTGATACGTCTTATTCTCTGACAAGAAATAATTTATTACGTGATTTTTAAGCCTTACGAAGCTCTATTCAAATACTTGACGGTTTTCTTTCAGAGATAGATGTAGATACTACCTTTAAGATACGATTTTCAAGAAAAATACTTCTAAAGTTGAGCACTAAGACATCAAATTTTGTATAAAAACAACCTTAAGAATAAAATGACAGGCGCGTATATTTCAAAGGGAAAATAAACAAATAATTAGACATTATACAATAGTCTATATTAAATATAAATCATTTGTCATATTCTATAATGTTGTCTAATGTTCTTTGAATTGAGCACAAATAAAAATTTTCATTGCACGAATTATACTTAAAAAATTTACTTCAAACAAAATATCAAATATTTAATATCTCCAAGTGAAATTATTGACATTGTTTTTAGAAAAGAAAACTTCAATAGTGACAAATAATAACAACAATTAAAAATATTTTAAATTTAATTGCCATTTTTCATTAATGATTAGCTGAAATTAACATTAAAATACATTATTGTACTATTGAAATGTCAAATTTTACAGATGATTTATCAAATCTAATCTAATATTCCTAGAAAATGGCAATTTCAGAAGTGACGACTATTTCATATCACTTTGTCCATTAGAGTTAGAAAATAATAATTTTGCAGTTTTTAAATGGCAATCATTTGACAATTACTAATAAAGAACAACAACTAACAAACACAAAAACAAAACTACAAAAAAATGGTGTCAACTTAATTATTACAGTGTTTACTGGTAGTCAAAATGGACTAGAAAATAATTTTGTTTGAGATTTTAGGTAAAATACATACGAGTATATTATAAAATATATTATACCTATTTAACTTAAATAAATAATACGTTGGCAAAACAATAAATAAATGGTAAATTTATTGTTTTCCAAAATAAATTTAAAAGCAAAATAGACGCCTATGGAAATATTTGTACTTGAAAAATTATTCATAAAATATTGTCAACTTGTCAATTTCATATATTTTATTTACATCATTGTTGAAATCATTTATTTAATCTATAAAAGAATTATATATTATTGAGCAACTGACATTTTTGTACTGACAGTTAAAAAAACATATTTATTACCGCCTACTATGCAGCTCTTATTCAATTATATTAAAATGCAATTTATAGCGTATTGGATGATAACGATTTTCCGTAAATTATACTATAACAATCGAGGCGTACTGCTAATCTAAACAAGTAGGATGAAATTATGGAATATGCATGCAAGTTTGTTGGAGTAATGGTTCATTACCTTAGCCATTATAGGGAAGGGAAAAAATACTATACCTATCTCAAGTAACTCTTGTACTTCAACGTATTCATATTTTACTACAGGTTTTATGTAGGTGTATGATAAAGGAAAAATAAAATTTTATAGGTTAAAGTTCTTTATAAAATGTGGTATGTTAAGTACCAACATTACGCTTCGTACTAGGTAACTAGGTGCGTTAAATTTTTTGTCTTTAGAGTAGAAATTCATACTAATAAACTTTACAGAGCTAAAGAAGAACCTGCAAATAAAAGACGAATTTTACTAGCGCCAACTTTGAAAGGACTTTTTACAGCATTTTTCTTTTGTTAATTTCAAGCTATGTTCTAGTAACACCAAAATGTCGTGAAATGGAAGATAAAAATATAAGAAAAAAAATACATAGAGGAACAGATATAAGATATGAAATATAGAACATAGGCTAAGCAAAAATATTTTTATGCGAGTAACAAATAAACATTGGAATTTCTACTTTTATTGAATTATTTGACATAATTTTATTAAAACCTTGTTAGATTCGTATTTAATTTCGTAACTTCCCAGATCTGAAGCATCTAGCTGCTGCTTTCTCAGAGAACGGCAATTGCGGTAATAGATAAAACGATACAGAGGTGTAATTAAATTGCAGGGATAATATAAATTTGACCTAGTAGTTTCATATCTCCTGAATACCAAACTCAGAGTAATTAAATGTTAGTATCTCGATATCGGCAAAGCTTAATATAGAATAATACTAGTTGAAAACGTTCTGTATATAATCGGGTCAACGAGTATGTTTATGTTCAAAACTTTCTTATGAAAAATAACATTTAGTGGACAGCAGTGGCTTCCTACAACGATTTCATAAAAAAATATCAAAACTTGGAGCTTTCGGCACAATTCCAAATGCGTAAGCGTAACATTTATATCATAGTGTAATTTCACAGAAAAGCACAAGGCCAGTCTCCTGCTTTAACGTCAACTATGACTGAAATAGACAGAAGTCTCGTATCACTTAAGTTTACCTAAATCTTCAAGAGTACTGGCAATCCTAATTGAACAACAAGAACATATAGAAAAAAAACTCTGTAATATGCAATATACCTACAAATATACAGGTCGTGTGAGAAAGAATTGGCCAACACTAAGCTGGAGATAGATACTAGACACCAAAATATTATGTTTGAACTCATCATGCCTTATACGAATGTCGCTGATTTAAGAAATACAGGGTGTTAAATGTTTAAATTTTATTCTGAAATTTCTCTGAGAAAGTTTTGATAGCATTACTCTAAAAATTGGTAGTACTGGATTTTTTGGTGTGAGAATTACGAATTTGAAGCTAGTTTCACCGTATTATTTAGGTAAATCAAAACATATTTCTTTTATCTGTTGAGTTGTGCTTAAAAAAAGATAAAAAATCTAAAAGAACGTTCAATTCTACATAAAAACGTACTCTTGTTTAGGTCGCCTAACTTTATCGATTTCTGAGTTATTTGCATTTAAATGTTTCAATGTATTTTGTGGTGATTTTCTTTCAAGCGCTGATATTGCTATTTGTTTTCTAAGTAGGCTTTTGTCAAATTTTCACGTAAATAAATATTAGTGTATTTTGCGTGCGTGTGGATTATCATTCATGTAAAATGCCATGATATAATTTTTCCAACAGTGAGATGCGTGGTATGATTTGTGTTTTTGCTCAGGCTAAGGAATGTACAATTGTAATAAGCCGTTTTTGACAGTGAAAAACTAATGTAAATACTATCGTAAAAATATTAAAATCGGATTTCGTGAATGACGCTAGAGACTACAGTAGTCCAGCGATATAAGGGTTGTAAATACTACAACTTCAATATTTTTTTCATTGAAACTATAAGGATTTTATAAACATTTTTTAAGGATATTGACTTCATTTTTCATTCCCAAATTGTTTTGGATAAGTTATGATATACAAAAGTCAACGCCGATTAAGATATAAACTTCTTAATGTGGTACCCTGAAACAATATTTTTTTATAAGAAAGAAGTTTGTGTGAATGTGTTTGCCATATATTTAGAAACTACAGAAGCAGCTGTAATAAATACCCAAATGAAGCATTTTAGAAACTACAACTATACAAATTTATTTTTATTTTTTTATATAGAAACGCTCCTTTAAAATAATTCTCAAACACATATTCCGTGGCACCAGATAGGTGTACATGACTAAATAAAGAAAGTTATGAGATTATCATTTATCACCAAGACCACCAAAAAAATAACAGTGTAATTCTAATAATATGTTACGATTAAGTAAAAAAAGACGCGTACCAACTACGAAATCTCGAACCGTTTTATATGAAAAAATATTGTTTCTTGGTGTCTTACAGGTTATATCTCTGTAGTTATTGGTTTTTTTTTATATAGATAGAAGTTGGTTTAAATATTTTGATTTAAATTGATGCATATGTAGATTACAGGAGAACATGATAACGGTTGTTATCAAAAATTGATATAACTTATTGGTTGTTGTACAAAATCTTGACAGGACGGAAACTCTATGGTATCAAACATAGAAGAATAATCATCTGATTTGTTAAAAATTTTATTATTAAACAGAAATATTCTACAGTCACTAATTTAAAAAGTAAAAATATGGAAGGCATTCTACAAAAAATATATTGTGCAGTGGTTCTATGCAATTTCATGATCGATTTATTGGATCAAAGACTGGTAAATATAACTGATTTAAGAAATTTTTTTAATATAGTTTGAATGAATTTGTAACATTTGTATATTCATTATGCAATATGCGGGACAAATAAATATTCCAAGTTTGATCAATTGTATCTCTGTATATCCGCTATTGTTCTCGAATTACCATCGCTCAGATAAATGGGGGCTTCTATCAGTGACATATATGGAGATCTATCGGATCGACGTGAGTTTCTGCATTGTAGGATAAAATCGCCCTTAATTTACATTTCCTATCTAAACAGACAAGTGACGGATGAATTATGATATACAGCCTAATAAATGTATCCATATTTTATGCGCTGCGAGAATATCTCAAATGTTGAATGAAAAATTAAAGTAATCTTCATAATATTCCGTTTCAAGTGATTTTTTTTATCAGTTTCATTTATTCCCGACAAAATTTATGTGCGACTAAAATTGTATATTACGACTCATTCATATTTCATTATACATATACAAAGTGATCTCTTAAGAACTTTGCCTAAATCTTGCAATTAATAAAAAATTGTCAAAAAACCTTTGCCACATTTGTGAGCGATTTTACTTTTTTACTTTTTATTTTTTAATCTACAAGTCCCACATTCACGCCTCCATGTTATTTATTTGTATAAATCATTTTTTGACTATAATATATTGATTCCTGTGACACAAAATGGGATGTTTTAACAGACGATTTCTTTTCCGATTTTAGTTGTCTTTTGATGAATAACTGTGTAACTATGTCGAGCGTAATTAGTGCTAACAAAACAGCAAACAATTCATACTATACTGACTAAGGAAAAGCAAAAAAACTAAACCGGCCAGTAGCTATAAAATTATTATACATTACATATAAAAACTATTCAGCTGGAAAACAAATATATATTTTTTGGAATAGAAAAGAATTTTATGAAAGTAATGTTTTTTACAACTCTAATGAACTCTACAGAGCACTGTATTCTTTAGTTTGTCTATAACTATTAAATATAAAATAACTTGTATATGAAATACAAAGTCGGTTGAATTTATAATTAGTAGCCAACTTTCTAGCTCATTGCGTCCTTATTTAATTTTCTAATATGGTTTGTACGTATATACTTCAGTTTCAGGCTTAGATAAACTAAATTATGTTGCCATTAAGTTAAGTAAGTTTTCTCGGCTGTTAAATTTGAACAATTTCTACACAAAACAGCTGATGTAAGTTTTAAAGAGGCAGACATGCAATAAAACACTAACGATACAGCAGAGCAACAAGGTTTTTAAAAGTTAAGTTTACCAACTAAATTAAACAGTTCATAATTAGTAATTTCCTACATGCACTTCATAATAATTTCATTAATACCGCTTTATAATGTGTTACGTTGAGAATTTTAATAAAGTAGTTAATTCCAGAAATAAAGAAAACAAGGAACGTAGCTGAAATGATAAAAGGTAGTAATGTCTCTGCATAATAAGTAGTGGATTCCATTTCAGTAATATTTAATTTCGCGTTAAGGGGCGTTTAAATAACTGTACTGCATATTCATATAGTCTTAAATGGTATAAGAAAATGTACAATGTCTAATAGTTCATGCAAGATACATATAGAATTTAAAGCCATACTAAACTTGAGTTACCTCAGAGCGCAGTTTAATATAATTTCATGTCGGTAAAACTACAACGCGTTAAAGCAAGAGTAGTGTATTTCAATTGTAAATATTTGATATTAAAATACCGTATACTTTTCATATAGTTCGGCAATTTATTCATGTCTGTTTATAGCGCAGTTCAAGTGGAACTAAAAGGATAAGGATAATAAGGAAACATTTTATTTTTATTATGTTAATATTACTTATATTTCAGGTTATCATTTTTTTAATAAATATTAGTCTCAGCTAGATAAGGACGATTGATTAGTTTACAAAAATAAATGTTTCGCATATCTTTTTTTATTCACCTGAAGCCCATACTCCAGTTATTATTGGGTTGGGCAACAAGTAATGTCCGTTTTTTTTCCAAATTTGAGATATTTTATTTTTAATTGTTTAATTTGTTTGAAGGGTCACGTTTTTTGAGCTAATATTTTATATTCATGATTAAAATAGAAATTTCTTTTTGAGGTTCTCTCACATTTTTACCGCAACTAACGTTTAAATTAATGGAAAAAAAATTTTGAAAAATTTTCGAAATTTTTTGTTCTTTTAGAAAACCTTCCGAGCATTGAATAAAACAATATCCAATTGTTTCCAGCACGATTAGGCTTTTCCGTCCTATACTTCTGCTCATCAACTTTAAATTAAAATTAAAGTTTATGGCCCAAACCAGATTTCGACCCCGATTCATACTGTTTTTTGAGACAAATTTCTAATTCATTTTTGTGCAGTCTGTAACCACTTATATAACATTTTTTTCTAAACTACCCTTTTCCTTCTCTGAAAAAAAATATTTTTTTTCCATCAATTTAAACGTTATTTGAGGTAAAAATGTGAGAAAACCTCAAATTTTTTCCATTTAAATCATGATTATGAAGTGTTTGAGCTCAAAAAACGTGACACTTTAATTTTTTTCATAAGTTTGACTGTTTGAAACAAAGAAACGGTTAGCTAGATCGAGATGAAACTTCACAAGGTTCTTCTGGGTATATCGAACTATAAAAGTCATGCTTAACATTAGTAATTTCGTGAATATTTCTAATTTAGCCGTCAATTCCCTAAAAAATCATAATTAATGTTATTTTCCCGTTTTTTAAAATTGGTGTAAAAATGAAAAAAAAATTTCCAAAAAGTGGCGGCAGCATGTTATGGGAAATTTATTCCAGTTTTCGAAACTGCCCTTCAATTCTCTCTACGACCATTGTTCGCCGAGATATCGATGATTTGAAGACAAAAGGATCCTTTTCCATTAATTGTCCGATATTTCGATAAAAAATGGTCGTATCGAAATTTAAAAAAAAGGAAATTGAAGCTGAATCAACAAGCTATCTGGTCCATGCAACGGCTTAGCTGAAAAAAATGTTTTCAAGCCCGTGGTGTCAGAAAAAGAAATTTGCTAAATATTTTTGTTGCGCTATTTCTTAGAATTGCATGATAACGGCAGCTCCCAAAAAAATTTCGACCGAAAGATCTAAAAACTAGAATCTTAGAGCTTCAAAATGCATTTTCTAATTCCCGATAAAACCATTTTTCACCTAAATACAGTCTGTCAAATATCACGGAAAAATTTCGAAAATTCTTTTGACCCTTTAATTTCTTGCATTAGTTTATTAGTTTATTAAGCACGCACTGTGGGTATGCCACTGTTTTTTTTCTAACGTTTATCATTATTAAATATTTAAAAGTTTTTAAGGGAAACCCTGTATAAGCCCATGATAAAACGTCAGCTGTATCATTAGCTACAAAAATGTCTGTGATAAAAGAATGAGAAGATTTATTTCTGTCACTGGAATGTCAAAATCTCCCGAAATAAACAGAAAATAATTAATGAGGCGTAGCGGGGTGAAAACGAACTTCGAATGCGAGGTATACGGATCGTGAAATGATGACTAGACGCGAGCCCATGCATGCATAACCGGAAAGTTGGAAGGGCGTGTGCATGTTGTGTAATCAACGCCGTGAAGTTCAATTTAATTACATTACAAGTTTTAGGCATAACTCTTCAGGTGCGTTTAACCAAACGAATAAAGTTAGACGTGCACTTTTTATAGACATTTAAAAGTTTGGAAGTTAACAAATAGTTAAATACTGTTTGTGCATCGGTTTTATGTATGCTTAAAATTGCACACTATCTCAGTGCAGCAATTTCACTACGTTGTTGCTGGCGTTGTTGGCACTTTGATGTGATTTCGCCGTTTTCGATGTCCTTGGATGGAGAAGAACTGATCAGAGCCGTAATAAGAATTTTTTATTTGTGCAAGAAGGCTTATTAAAATAAATATTGTACTGTCATGTATTTTAAAAATACCAAACTCTATTAATTTCAAGAACTGATTAGTTTTATTATTACTTCGCAAACATTTTTTAATCCTTAGATAAATCCTTCAGAACCTCTGTAATATGTTATTTATATGAAGCATCTGCGTTTAATATATAAAGTTAATGAAATTTTCAAATAAATGGTTCTAAATCTCTGATAATTAGTATTTTTTTAATTTTTTTCATCTTTCGATATCTAACATTTTTTTATGAAAAAAAAATATATGGATTTTTGCGGAAAAAAATCCAATTTAAAAAATTAAGAAAAAATTAATATTTATCCCTTAATTGATTTTTAGCAAAACAGACAATTTCAAAAATTTGGTTCACATTGATATTTGGGTGAATCGTATATCCACGGAGATTTTTGGCTTTCTGGCTTTCAAATATTACTAGAAATGAAAATTTTTCTATGCGCATAAAAAAAAACGTGGGCTTAACTTTTGGCGGCACAGTATGTTAAAAAAATTCGAAAAATGTAATCTTTTTCTTCCTATTTAATTATATATCTTTTAAAGAGTTGATTTTAGGCGAAAATGGAAGAGGAAAAAAATGTTTGTAATTAAATTTTTTACAAAATCAAATTTTTTAAAATAAGTTTTAAAAGTTCTTGGAAAGACTTCTATAAAAAAAAACAGATTGGTCAATTAATTACGTAGTTATAGCCGATCAAAGTTAACCGTTATTTACACTAAATGTACTTGGGATATCCGGGCTAATTTTTTGAAAAATACCTTTGGTATTCCGAGTACTTACCAGGTCTAAGTTTGCAATACTTTTCTTCATTGGCAACCTACTTTAAAACGTGTTTAAAGTTATTTATGCAAGCGAGAAATTCAAGATTATTTTTTTAATATTAATTTTTTTACAGACATTTTCCTCTTCCATTCTTGCCTAAAATCAACTCTTGAAAAGATACATATTTAAATAGGAAGAAAAATATGACACTTTTAGAATTTTTTTAACATATTGTGCCGCCAAAAGTTAAGCCCACGTTTTTTTATGCACAGAAAAATTTTCATTTCTAGTGATATTTGAAAGACAGAAAACCAAAAATCTCCGTGGATCACCCAAACCAAAACAGATACCGCCTAGTCTATAGAAGAATCACAACAGTTTAAACTCTTCAGGGTTTCTTTGGCATACCTTGAGGTTAAAAAAAGAAGGTTTCCTTAGTCTATTCATTATTTGTAAAGTTATCTCAAGTTTAGCGAAAATCCTTAAAAACGAAATTTTTTACCTTTTTTTTGAATCAAGTTAACTGATACAAAGCTTTTGAACAGCTCAAATTAAGGAGGATGAACTAAAAGAGCTGACAGGTGGAAGTGTCAAAAAAAAAATATTTAGGCCCGTGGACCTTCTGAAAGAGAAGCAAATTATAATTTTTTCCCATGAATTTCTTATTATTTCTAATAGGTGGTGAACGATAAACATTTTTGACTTTCGGATCCTGAAACTAGAAACTTCAAGTTTCAATTTGATTTTTTTTATTGTTCTACGATCATTTTTCCTCAAATTACAGCTTTTTTAAAATCACCTAAAATTTAGGATTTTTTTATCCTTTAGTTTTTATAACTAGTTTAGAAAAAATAATAAATTAGGTAAATGAAAATTTCAATGATCAAATAATTGAATTGAATTATACGGGGTGCCCCACGAGAAAGTGTATATCTTGAAGGTAACATTTCTTCAGGTAAAAGTATATAAAAAAGCATGTCTGAAAAAATAGTTTCTTTTTAATAAATTGCGTTGAAGTAAATCACATAATAATGGTCAATAATTCTTTTTGTTTTACAACAGGATTATAGTTTTTCAAAAAAATTTTAGTTAATATTTTAACATAAAGATCTGGACTCTAAATCTGGACGAGTTTGATTAAAAAAAAATTGGAAATGAATATAAAAAATATATAAACAGTTTAACATTTTGATAACAAATAGGTAAATAAAAAAACAAAAAATTCTGAAAATTATGTTTAACTAAATTGCAAATGAAATAATCATTTTCAAACAAAGCAAAAGCGTGGCTTTTTTAAGAAATAATATGATTATGTTAGTGGATCCTAGAAAACGGAGCTTAACCTTCAAAGTTTCCTGTTATATTTTTTTAATTGTTGTTCCTACAACACTGTTAAACTATGTTTATATATTTGTATTATCTTTATGTATGTTTATCTATTATATTTATTGTATCCTATTATTTAGATTTAGTTATTCCTTTGTTAGCCTATTAAGTAAATGAATGTTGAAAACATATAATTCCTGTTGTAAAACAAATAAAAAGTGACGAAAGTATACACAAATATGTACCTACTCTTCTTGAAAGGAGCTAATCCCCCGATTTTTCGACAAAATTTTGATCAAATCATATTAAAATTAAGAAAATGCATTTTAAAAAAGAATTGAAGGGCTATATTTCGGTGCATTTTGATTAATATAAACCTTTCTGCTTATTCTTCTGCTGTGGAATGACCCCTTGAAATTTGTATAGTTCCTCGCGGGTCACCCAGTATTAGACATCTGTTAAATAATTGACCTTATCCTCATATGGAAAATTATTACATATATGTATATTACAAGACTAACGTAAGGGCAAATTAAATTAGACCTCAAACCACTTCTAAGCAGTTCGTTTGAAATTGATAACTACCCTAAATATTAAATACTATTAAAACATACCTATAAAAATGTTATTGTATAGTAGTAAAATGTGACAAAAATTATTTTAATGACAAAAAATAAATATATTATAAATATGTAATCATTTGTGGAAGGAGAAGAAAACCCAAACGAAAATGGCAGCAGGTAAGTGCATTAGTTTTTTTTGTAAGTAGTTGTAGATTATATACCTAAATACGTTTTGCAACACTTGTTTTTCATATTAAAACGATTTTGAGAGTTTATCAACTTATCTATATTTATTTATCAAATATTTAGCAAATTGAAAAAATAAAATCTGTAAAGTACAAATTTAATGTAATTTTTATGAGGAAATAATTAAATTACTGATGCCCGGAATCTCTCCTTTATTTTTATCTATTAGGTACAGAACTTTAAATAGTTCGTACTGTTTTTTTAATTTGCTTAAAAAAGAGAAATAAATTGGGGCCAGTCCACATTATCGTATTTGTCTTTTCTAGAAAAACGAACTCTTAAAAAGAGGATTTAAGCATTCGGCAGAATTTTCTCTTCTAAACATTTTAGTATAGAGCATAAGCCCAATGAGAAAACGTTGAAACATAAAATGAGGTTACTTCCACCAATAATTTCCAATATGTTTAAGCTCTTTCTTAAATTATATGGTTATATATTTTTCAGTTCAGCAAAAAATGTTGCGAGAAATGTTGTTCTTAAAAATATCATTGTAAGAGTTTTAACTAGAACATTTGTAAATATATATGCTGAAAATGTGGTAGATTCTATTCTCATTTTAGAAACAAATTTCCCTGTAAATGAATGTAAATTACGGAACTTGATCAACATATAATAACAAAAATGAATTAAAAATTCCTTTAATATCAGATGAAATAAGAATAAATTACAGTTTAAATTTTAATTTTTTATTTATTTTTATTAATTAATTATTTATATTTTAAAGAGTTTTAAAGATATTCATTCGAAATTTGATGTATATATTTTATTTAGAAATATTGACAGAAATCTACTAGATAATAAAAATACACAACTTGCAATAAAATATGTTTCACTTTTTTCCTCAAAAAAAAAACGATGCATTCTAAGAAAAAAGTTGAAGGGACCAATTTCATTCAAAATTGATGGCGGATTTCTAAAAAAATATCAAAACGGGAAAAAGTTCGTGGCGTACCATTTTTTTATTAAAAAAAGGTTGTGGCATTCTCGTACGGACGCCACTGGTAGGTACAACAAATTCATATTTATCCCTCCAAAACGTTTTTCAACTTTCGAGTCAATATCTTTAAAACTCTTTGAAATAATTAATCAAAATAAATAAAAAATTAAAATTGCAATAATCTGTATCTCGGAAACGAAGCATATTTCGACCTACGTTTACATGAACTTTTTTTTCACAAAATAATTTCGACAACTATCCCCTAAAATATTTCGCACTTATTTACAAACACCCTGTATATTATGATTTACTTAAGCCAGGCAATAGATTATCCGGTTTTACAGGTATCATTTAATTTATATTCCATAATGAAATAACAAGGGCTAGTAAGAATATTTTCATAAATATGGCGTATTTATACACGGTGATTCACAACTTATCCAAAAAAATTTGGGAATAGATGCGGCATGAGATATAGTCAATATCGTAAAAAAAAATTGTAAAATCCTTATAGTTTCTAAGAAAAAATTATTGAAGTTGTAGTACATTCAACTATTACATAGCTGGACAACTGTAGTCTCTAGCGTCATTCGCAATACGCGTGGAGAGCCACGTGGCCTCAGCGACTCCGAAAACTGAAATCCGATTTTACCATCGTTGTTGCGATATTGTTTACAATAGTTTTTTAGTAGTTAGTGTAAAAATGGCTTGCGTGTATAGTAACTCGGGAGTTGATGGATATCGTTTTAATTTATGGTAAAGCAAGACAACATTTGTATTGTAGTGAAACATTTGTGTTAGTTCGTAGAAACTGAGTAAGACGGACCCAAATGTATTTACACGTCGGTGGATAAAATTTTGAACAAGTGTTGTAAGTAACATCAGGTATGTTAAATTATTTTATTATTTAAAACCACAAATTAATTTTATTAATTAATAATAACAATAACGGTAAAAGCAGTTGAATTTGCTGATATAAAATAGGTGCTATAAAATTCTATTTATTTCTTTCCTTGTGAAAGTTTTTGTCCATTTTTATCACTCTTTGGCGCCATGCTGATCGCATTGTGCGAGGTTAGGTTTTACAGTGGATCAGTTTGCAGTGCCGTACTGAAGTGTATTTTTAAATAATTTTCGAACTGCCCTTTTTAATTTTTTCTTTATAAAATTGTATTTGTAAGAGTCCATTTTTTTTGGATAAGTTCTGAATCACCCTCTATATTATTAAAATATGTTTGGTTATTGAAAATAGTTAAATTAAAATATGTACACAGTTGCCAATGACGATAAAGAATTATCTTTTCACTTTATCTATAGTATCCTTGGGGGTCTTAAGGCAGTTCATAGTGAAAATTCAAATCCAAGTCCATGTATAGATTTTTCTAGTTTTCATTACAATTTTTAAGGTTTTCAAACATATTTATTATCAACAAAATGAACAATTTTCGAGATTATGATGAAAATATCATCCCATTTATCATAGTAATACTTACCTGAAAATACCAATTATGTAGTTACATATCAAATGACACAGTTTCAAATAACATTTTAAGCTGAGAAATTAACCAGATTTAATGAGAAACAGAAAAGGTATGACGAAGAGTCGGCATTCTCAACTAGTAATATTAATTTTGCTATGTCTGCTCAAATCCGAGTTATTGTCTAATTTTTTAGATACCTTGTATGTACCTGTTTCATTAAAACTTTGCAAGAAAGCTTTCTTTCTACTTTCCTCACTCATGCTTATTGATTATTATTATTATTGATTATATCATGATTATTTCATATTACATACCATAGAATAACAAATTTTTTGGATATGTACATTTAAAAACAACAATTTGCAATTTTGTCTCCGTTTCGTATAAAGATTGTATTTAATTCAATTTTAATTTTTAATTTACACAGTGTCACTTTAATATTTAACAGAAATTTTTCAGTAAGTAAATCTGAGACTACCAGAATTGTGCTTGAACAAAGAAACATTACACAACTTAATAAAAACATCCACAAAATTAATTATAACAAGCTACGTAAAGTTTTTGCTTCCTTTAATAATGTTTCGCGAAAGTAAAGTTGAAAGCCCCAAAGACAATTTTGCCAAAATAATATAGACACCCCTTATTACAATCAATTAAAGCGCCCGACGCGAAAAAGTGATGCAAAACTTTTGCCGTCTCTAACGATATCCTGAGGCAGTTAAGCGAAGGCCCTTGGCGACCATCTTATCGAGGAGGTAATTTCCCCCCGAGCAAAATAATCCAGCCATCGCAATTAGGAGGCGTTTATTGGAGTTGTTAATTGCAGCCACAATGTACCTCGAGATCGCAGTCGATATAATCCTTAACAGGCCGAATAATCGGGCCCTAAGAAACACATTGTCACGTCACATGTTGTCATCACATGAGCTCTCAAGATGTAAATCTGCATTGAAAGAAATGCGCTTTTATCCTTTATGAGACAGATAAACAAGTGAATATTGGATATAAAATGCTTATTGCTAACACGGATAATAATGACTAAATTCTTTATTAAATTATTATACAAACTCCATAGTATGGGCCTACTGTGAGGATACAAAAAAATTAAATAAAATTTGGGACATGTGGTGTTAAATGGGATTTGACAGAAACGACTAATAACGTCATCAATTATATTTTTTTTCAAAAAACATACCCAATTTTTTTTTCCTGTTGAAAAGCTCTCTTTTTTCTAATAAACTTTTATTAGACAAATTTTTCCGTATTACTTCCCGTTTTTTATAAGCAATATCGTCCTAAAGAGTCTCAAAAGAAATACCACCTAAAAAATCACATTAGCGGTGGAAGGATCAAGTAGTCGCTGGAAAATAATTGAATGTTCGTTGTTTAAAGTGCATAAATGTCACAAAATACTTGTCATTACTCAATACGAACGTCTAACGTTTAACATTTGTGCTTACAAAATGTTTTCTCGTTCAGAAAAAGTTGATATGTTGCTAATTTACGGCGAGTCACAAAAAAAATAAAAAAAGAGTTAGAAAGGGATCCAGAGCGCCGTATTCATGATCATAGAACCTTTACAAGATTGGAGGCGACCTTGTGACGAAATGAAGATGCATTTTCTGTTCGGAAAAATTAAATAATTGACTGAAGGGTCAGAAACAATGTTAATACAGCTAGACTGTTACAGTATTTCGAACAAAATTCATTAAATTCTATACGACAGGCTAGCCGGGAATTGAATTTGGATAAATCAGCCGTTCAACGGCAAGACAAATGGGTATCATGACTACAAAATTCACAATTTGGAGTATTTGCCTGAGCGTCACATTGAAAACAGACTTAATCTTATAGCTCAAAATGTAGTAAATGTAGCAACTGTTGATCAGGAGCTATTTCGGCACGTTCTTTGGATGGACGAAAGTCGGTTTGCCAATAATGATTTGCCAAACAGGCGCAACGAACACTACTGGTCCATTGAAAATCCCCACATTGTAAATCCAGTCCAAAGGCCATTTTGGAGTAAATGTATGGTGCGGCATCATCGGTAGGCATTTAACTGGGCCTTATTTTTATGAACATACATTGAACAGCATGAGTTACCTAAATTTCCTACAAGAAGAACTTCCTGCACTTCTGGAGAATGTGCCTTTGCAGCTAAGGAGAAACCTATGGTCTCAGCACGACGGGGCTCCACCCCACAAGACCAGGATTGTGCAGTAATATTTAGATAACACTTTCCCAGAAAAATGGATTGGGCTTAATGGACCTATTCAGTGGCACGGAAGGTCACTAGATCTAACACCCCTCGATTTTTTTTATGGGAGGTTTTAAAAAGTAAGGTTTACAAAACACCTTCGCGAGATATTAATCATTTGAAAATAAAATCACAAACGCTTGTAATGAGTTAAACGGTGGAATGTTAATAAACGCGGCCCACAAAGAAGTCAGGCGATGATTGGACATGTGTCTTGAAATGAGAGGAGGTCACATAGAGAATAAATTGTAATATGTATGTAGTATGAAAGCGTTTGCCTCATTTTTTTTAACTGAGAAATTAACTCTGTAAAAGCAAATCGTACCTACTAATACTTAACCTCAAAAAAGCTAAAACATTCCAAGATTACAATATAACAGTAGGTATGGCGACAGGTAAGCCAGACGGACGCCCGAGACGCCGGGCGTCGGGACGCCCGCTTGTGGCCTTCGGTAGTGCGCGATCGCGGGTCGCTCGGCCCCGATCGGCAAGTAGGTACAAGCGAGTTATGGAACCTGAGACTGGGGTAAGTTAAAATAAACATTACACAATTAATTCATTTCGCTCGATCATAATAATTAACATATATCCGGCGCTTGATTATTTATAATTAATGTAAAGATACAGGGGGTAGCAGAATAATATTTTAAGAATTGAAAATAGGTATTTATTTTTAATAATTGCATACCTACATACGTTATGTGGAACTATATATACGTTGACAATTATTTTTAGATAATTGAGTGTCAAAGTATGGTCATAATCCTGTTT
>NW_019416475.1:551790-558133 GCF_000390285.2 Anoplophora glabripennis | reverse complement strand
TTTATATCTTAAAAGATGGACTGCTCAATTACAATAATAAAGTTTGAATTTTTGAAGAAATAATTTTATTCGTAGAATACATACTACTTTAAACATCTAATTGAAATAATTTGCAATTAATCTTCGCCGCAGAGCCATTCCTTCTTCTAAATCGACATTTATTCTTGCTCGAATAGCAGGATTAGGAATATCTTCCATATTAAGATTATACAGATTTTCATACATTCCAAAATCTATATATTCATCACCTTCTTGCGGTTCAGGATCAGGAAGATTGTTGTGAATGCAAATGTTATGTAGAACCACACATGCATTAATTATTTTAGATGCCACTTCAGGTGTGTAATGAAGCACTCTGTGTTTTAATAAACATCTAAATCTCATTTTTAATACTCCATTACACCTTTCTATAACTGCTCTCGAAGACTTATGTGCAATGTTAAATCTACCCTCTGGAGTATCATGATCGGGCTCATTTTCTAGTGGTGTAAGGAGCCATGGTCGTAAAGCATATCCACTATCACCTAAAAAATAAAAATAAAGCCACTTCAATAGTTATTAGTGTATTAAATTAAAGGCAAAAATAAAACCTCAAGCGACTCACCTAATAAATAAAAGCCTCTTAGATCCCCTCTATATATGTTTTCCATTACAGTTTTAACACGGCTATTGTTCCAAATGAAGGAATCGTGAGTGCTCCCGGGATATCTAGCATTTACATTCAAGATTCTTAAGTCGGAGTCACAAATCTAAAAATTATAATTGAATTTTCTCTTAAATTTTTGGTGGAATAAATCAATAATTTTATTATACATTTACAGCTTTCCGAAGAACATCTACAAAGAATAATGCAAGTATGTATGTTTTTTTTTTTGTAACAATGAACTCACCAACTGAGTATTAATAGAATGATAGTGTTTTCTGTTGACATAAATATATTCCGGGTACAAAGGATCTTCTTTTAATGGGGGAACTATTGCTACGTGTGTGCAATCAACACACCCCACCACACCTGGGAAACCGTGTTTTTGGTAAAATCTGTAAGGATTCAATTAAAATAACTGCTCTTTAACTCGTTAATAATTTTAAAATACCTACTTATTTCGTATAGCTCTTAACTCTTCCACAGTAGAAGGATACTTAACCCATCTGTTAAAAATTTCAGGTCGATTTAGGGCATTGGTGACTTCATTTATGGCTCTGCTTGCAGATGCTTGACTTACAGCACAGTAAACATTTGAGGCTGTATCAAACTGATAACTGCCTGCTGCATAAAATCTTAGTGCTATTAGTACCTATGAAATACAAGTCGTAATTGTTATAGCCTACAATCATTGTAAAAAAATAAGCTCACCTTCAAATCCACATCAATCGCTGAACTTCTGGAACTCGGCTCAATAAAGTTTGAAACACTATTAATTAATTGTATTGCCATATTTTTATTGAAACGAAACATTTTAATAAATGCTTCATCTGTCAGTTTTTCGAACGGATTTGTTTTTGGCAAAAATGTTCTTCGTGGACGAGCCCCATTAATTTCAACCTGCTCTAAATTCTGAATTGCCTGAAAGGCCGCTATTTCGTCTAAATCCATTTTAAATAGCTATAAGATCATGGAATATCTTCATAAATTGAACTTACTTTTTTTGACACGTCAATTTACTTAGCACGCAAAAGAGTAACTGATTATTGCTCTTCTATAGGCAGCCTTTATAGGTTCGAAAACCGACGCGAACGATACAACGAATGGCCAGACCCACTCGATGCATCGCATGCGGTAGCCAAATCGTATTCGAAGCCACGTGTGCGTTCAAGAATGCGACTTTCTCAATTACAAGTGTTCGTACACGATAAATCTGTCAATCGCATGCGACCGTACTATCGCATGGTTTGGAGAATAGGCGCCCTGGACTGATCCCCTCGTCCCTTCATAACGTATAAAGAAATTATTCAATTTGTAAAACCCTTAAAGGCGTACTTCATTGGTTCCCTTGACAGGCAATGATTTATTACTTTGCATCGAATATGATCGTACTATATACCTCTATCCTAAGTTGCTATTGGGCATCAAAGTTTAGCAAAATAAATTGCCTTTGGAGCGCCTCGTAAGATTCCGTTGAAATTTAGTACGCATAGTAAAGTGAGGCAGTGGATTAACAGAATTGTGAAAAATACGCCCTTCCTTGACCTAATCTGCTCATAATCTTCTCCGGGGTCGTGCGTTAAAGATGAAGGATTCATTAAAAAATGTTAGCTCTTGTAAATGTTTTGTATTTCTAATAGTTCTAGGTGAATTTTTTTATAATAGGTAATTCAAACTTAAATAATTACATTTGATAAGTAATTTATTTGATAACAAAAGCAAAACGACTTATAATAGACTGTTGTCTCATAAGAACGGTTTAAATGACCACCGATTTCACTATACATAAATTAATTCTACACAAAAAATTAAAATGCACTCTCGGTATTCCTTCATTCTGAAAATTATGAACACCATCTTCAATCTTGTCATACAGTTGCCCCTCGCTATTAATACTCGCAGAGTTCCCTCTCTGTTTAAGCCCTACCAAGTAAAAAAAATCACAGGTATTTAAGTCAGGTGAACTTGGTGGCCAACTGGCCAGTGAATTGGATCCTAGCTACCCATCTGTCAGGATACAGATCATTTAAATGTTCTCTTACATTGCAACTGAAGTGCGGTGGTGCTTCGTAAAGCACATCAGATACATGTGAAAGTCTAAATAACAGTTGTCATCGATTTGGTAATTTAATAGGACCAAGTTACTGATAAAACCANACAGGATCCGAGGCTTCATTAATAAAAGAAGAATTTATCAAAGATAATATAGGGTTAAAAGATAAAATTGTTAAAATTCCAAAGATAAATCTAATAGGAGTAAATAGTAAAAGATTATACGAGGCAAACAAAATGGTAAATATCTCTATCGATCTAAATGGATTAAATGTAGTAGTATCATTATTAGTAGTACCAAGTCTTGAATGTGATGTAATATTGGGTAACGATGAATTGGAAAAAAATAAGGCAATTATAGATTATGGAAATGAAATAATAAATATAAAGGGAAATATTATAAAGTTTAATAATGAAGAAAAAAATAAGGAAATGAAATTAGAAGCAATGAGTGAGAATGATGATATGGATGATTGTAGGATGATATGTGAGATAAAAGAAAGTGTAAATAATAATAATTATGAATTATATAATGAATATGAAAGTAAGTTGATGAGGAATATGGTTGATGAAAAGGAAAATGAAGAAGATATTAAAATGAATATTATGCAAATAGATTGTGATAATAAAAATAAAAATAATGTAATAGAGTTATTAAGTATGTATGAAAAGTTGATTAAGAAAGAAACGCGAGTTGCTACTAATTTCGTCCATAGACTGGAAGTTAAAAATTTAGATAATTTCAGGGTTAAGACATACCCAATTCCATATCGTTACAAGAATGAGGTACAAAGAGAAATAACAAATTTATTAAAAAATAAAATTATATCACGAAGTAATACACAGTACATTAATCCACTAGTAATTGTGAAAAAGAAAGATGGAGATATACGTTTATGTTTAGATGCCCGGAATATCAATAAATATACTGTTCCACAGTACGAGGCTCCGTTAGCGATAGATGCCATATTTGGAAGAATAACAAAACCCAGATTATTTTCGAAAATAGATTTAAAACACAGCTTTTGGTTAATACCTCTACATGAAAATAGTAGAAAATATACGGGATTCATGATTGATGGCGAAGTATTTCACTTCAATGTTGTACCATTTGGTCTGCAGTCTGCTTGTGCTTCACTTGTAAGAGCACTTCATCAAATTTTAAATAAATATGATGCATTTGTAACACATTATATTGATGACATTCTAATTTATTCACAAAATGAAGAACAACACTTGAAACACCTTAAAATAGTTTTGAATGAACTGGACCAAGCAGGGTTAAAGATTAATTTAAAGAAATGCCAATTTTTTAAAACAGAAGTAATATATTTAGGATATAGAATCAATTCAACAGGAATTGAAATGGATGAGGATAGAGTAGAAGCAATTCAAAATTATATAATTCCACACAATTTAAAAACATTAAGAGGTTTTTTGGGTTTAGTAAATTATTTTAAACGTCTCATACCGGATTATTCTAATTTGGAATTACCTTTGCTAAAATTATTAAAGAAAGGAGTCAGATGGAGTTGGGGAACAGAACAAGACAATGCTTTCAGACGAATAAAGGACATATTTTTGACACAACTGAAAATTTTCCACCCAATTTATACAAAACCTTTCATATTACAGACGGACGCATCCAAATATCGATTCGCAGGGGTATTATTACAGAGACAAAATGATAAAGACGTACCTATTTCTTTTATTTCACGAGTGACCAAGATGCATGAACGTAATTACAGTGTAGGAGAACTTGAGTTGTCAAGTATCATATTTTGCATTTCGAAATTGAGGTTTTATTTATTGGGAAATAAATTCAAGATATATACAGACAACCAGGCACTGACATCTATACTTAATAATAAATTCGGAAACAATAGGATACATAGATGGGCACTTTTACTTCAAGAATACGACTATGACATAATTTACATTCCAGGGAAAAACAATATTTTGGCTGATGCATTAACTAGAATGGATAAACAAGAGAAAATACAGAATGACAGACAAATTAAAATCGGAGTAAACATGTTAAGAAATGCAGCAGGACTATTTTCACTACAGACAATAAGACAAAATCAACAAACATTAACACAGGAAGAAACAAGGAAAGCAATATTACGTGATGACATTTACTTAAAAATAATAGACGATGATGAATTTTATTTAATAACCGAAAAGTTAGCAACAGAAATATTGAAAGAAATACATACACATTATGGACATATTGGGGTATATAAAACATGGAAAATATTCCGAGAAACGTATTACACAAAACATGACAAGACAATAACGAAACATATTATACAACAGTGTGAGATATGTCAATTAGGTAAAGAAAAGAATCAACATAATACAGGTACACCCAAAACGATTCGGGCAAGAAAAGCGTTGGAAACAATAGCAATAGATTTTATTTCAAATTTAACAAATACATATGAAGGACATAAACATATTTTAGTTGTAGTAGACATTTTTTCAAAATTTACCAAGACTTATGCATGCACACGTACAAATACACGAACAGTAAAATCAATCCTACAAAACTATATACGAGACTATGGAAAACCAACATATTGTATAATGGACAACGCTACATATTTTACAAACAAACAATTTCAGACATACATGAGACAAAATGACATAAAGGTAAAATATACTAGCATTAGACATCCAGCAGCAAATCCATCTGAACGATATATAAAAGAAATTATTAAATACTTACGTATACTAGTACACGACGACCAACAACAATGGGACCGGAGACTGAGTGACGTAGAGTATTTTATTAATAATATACCAAATACTTCAACAGGACAGGCTCCTATAACCTTATTTTGTGGTAGACCTCCGGACAGACCTTGGATATTGCAGAAATCTATAAAATATAATGAGTTAATTAACAATGTAAATAGTAAATTGGAAAAATCGGCATGCAAATATATTAAAAGAATACAGAATCGTAATAAAACAAATGTAACTTTTAATCAAGGGGATGTAGTAATAGTAAAAGCTTTACGAGTACCTAATGTGCGACGAGGAAGGTGTGCTAAATTAATCTTACCTTATGAGGGACCATATGTAGTAAATAATTCTAATGGTGTGAATAGTTATGAATTAATAAATCCATGTACAGGAAAGATTCGAGGGGTTTTTCACATCAGTCACATATATAAATTTCACTAAAACACATAACCTATAACACACAAAACGATGACAGTTAATCAGGCAGACGGATAAAGTCAAATGTCGATAAAACAGGAATCTGTAAAAATTTGTTTTGCAATTTCAAAAATACAGGGTGTTTCAAAATTTCAAAACAAATTTGGGGAATTTGAGAAGAATCAATAATTCAAAGGTTTAAATGTCAGTATTGGGATAAAAAGATATTAATGTCTAGATGACAGTGGAAGTTAATTTGATGACAATTTATAAGTAGATTATGAATTTTAGAGGAATATTAGTCTAAATCTATGAAAGTGGTTATAAAATAAGGGCATTAGATAGGGAATTGAGAATTAAATAATATTGGAAAATTTAAATTAAAAATGTAAAATTTAAAAGTGATCTGATTGGTTAAATAAAAAAAGGAGATTTTGTATTTTAAATTAAGTGTGTAGTGCGACGGTAATCAAGGAGACG
>NW_019416475.1:525471-550704 GCF_000390285.2 Anoplophora glabripennis | reverse complement strand
TTTGTTTGTTAATAAGTTTGTCGAGTTTTTGGTGTAATTTAGTGGTGTTTTCGTCCGAAAGTTTAATTGTTTTTTGCAAATCGACGATTTGCTGTGTCATGGTTAGTATTTGTTGGTATTGTCGGGTGTTTTGTTCTGTCAGTTCGTGTATTTGTTGTTTTAGCGTCTCGTTTTCATGTTTTTGTGTTTGTAACTGTTCGTATAAATCTGTTTTATTGGTCATATTATTTGGTGAAGCGGAGACTCTTGAAGAGGGTCTTTCGCTGTCTGTATCGTCCATGTATATGTATATGTTCTCCTCGTTTTCGGAGTCCGACATTTGTGCGTGTGTGTGTGTGTGTGTGTATGTGTGTGTGTGAGTGTGAGTATGAGTGTGTGTGTGTGTGTGCGCGCGGTATTTAAAATATTCCCCTAATCGTCACTACCACCCAACTTGGGCCTCCCAAATTAGTATCAGTCATCCATGGGCAAAGGGTATTCCTGCCACGACAGCAAATTCCGCAGGCCAGGGAGAGCAGAGCAGAGGAGAGGGAAGAGTACAGCGAAGTAGTATAATATCACGTATCATAGAGTGTAGTCGACGCACAATAAAGTGAAGATTGCTTTCTTAGTTTTTGTTTTCTTCGGGGTAGTTACCCCTAATTCTTAACCACTTGTTTACATATATGTACAGGGTGACCCATTAAGAATGGAAACACTCGCGTACAAAAGTTGTTTATGGACCGATTTGAACCGATTTTTTTTTGAAATATAGATCTCCAAAAGTTCTATCTTGATGCAAAATTTGAAGACGAAATTTTGATTTTCAATGCCTACTACGAATTTTTTTTTAAGTGAAAAATGGCAAAATTTTGTTAGCGATTTTTTTATAAAAAATCCGACTACACCACTGGATTTTGGAATCCCTCAAATGCATTTGTACCAATTTTTGTGAAAAAAAGTTTGCCCCTAAAAAAGTTATGACAATATGGGCATCACCAGTGTTTGCCGTTGTCGGTCATCCTATTCTTCTATAAAAACCAAATAGAACCCAATGGGAAACAAAATTAAATAACAAACACTGGTTTAATAATTATTAATAAGAATCATAAAAGCCAGTATACACAAAATAAACAACAATTACTCTAATATAAACAACAATTGATAAAAAAAGTAATGATTTAAAAATGAAAAAGGAGTCTATCAAATTGATTTACACTAATCACGTCATTNTCCTGAGAGAAAAGCTAGCCTGGTAAGTGATCAATTATATTTCATGAATTAATAGAAAAAGTTACAACATTTTATTGGCGCTCTATATACTAATACACACCAATACACAAAACAGAACAAAGATATTTGTCACAATTGAATCATCACAATATATATATCCCCGTTACAGTTAAAATGCGTTTGTTTTTAAATATCTCTCTGCATGATTCCTGCGGTTTCAAATCGAATATCAACCTAATAATTCTTTTTTGAATCACAAATATACGCATTATTTCAGTTACCTGTCCACGAGACAATATTATAACTAATTGCAGAATATGCCATAGTAGATACTTAATAAAGCATCATAATTTAAATACCTTTTCAGCGAGTATACAGCATAGAAAGCCTTATTGAGCTTACTACAAATGCACTCGATTTGATTTTCCCATGTTAATTTTGAGTCAATAGACATACCCAAAATATATCGCTCCATTGCATGATTAAGAACTAAATTATTTATTTCACACCACAGGAAGAACTGCCCAACGATGGCTTCCATTTTTAGTTTAACCTCATNATGCATAAACAAGCCGCCCTCTAGTGGAGATTTATATCTCTCAGTGAACTCAATAAACTTTGTTTTTGCATGATTAAGAACTAAATTATTTATTTCACACCACAGGAAGAACTGCCCAACGATGGCTTCCATTTTTAGTTTAACCTCATTAACCGTGTTTCCCGATATAACCACAGTTACATCATCTGCATACATCAACAATCTATCATCCTCAATAAAGTTCGGCAGATCGTTCACATACAACAGAAACAACAGGGGGCCAAGTACACTTCCTTGGGGAGTTCCAAGTTCTATTTTTTCACTATCCGATATAATATTTTTGACTTTTACTAGTGCACTACGATTTACAGTAAATGAGATTAACCATCTATTAAGTGCACCTCGTACACCAATGGCATTAAGTTTGTCTCGTAGTAACTCTGGATCTAGAGTATCGAACGCTCTGGAGAGGTCGAAAGAAATACCAATTACAATTTAATTTTTGTCTAAAAGGTCGTATATACACTGCACAATGCTAGAGGTTGCACTCTCAGTTGACAAACCGTCACGAAATTCATGTTGGCATGGAGAGAGTATCTTATATTTGTCAAGGTACTGAACGATTCGCTCGTATACAGCCCTTTCAATTATTTTGGAAATTGGACTGAGGATAGATATCCCTCGATAATTTTCAATAAGTTGTGGATCCCCTTTCTTAAATACTGGAACCGTTTTTGAGATTTTTAACTGAGTAGGAAATTTACCATTTGCACGCATGCATTTACATTTATTATTTTAGTGACATAATAGGCCAGGAAATCACAACACTCTTTGACCAGCATAGTAGGCACCTCATCAACACTAACTGATTTTTTATTTTTCAAGTTTTTCATTGCATTTACAACATCATTTTCCGCATATTCCTCAAAAAACATTGAATTGGCAATATATTTACTTGTGGTGCAGGATGTTAGTTGCATCTTTTCGCTGGCATTAACCATAGCTTTCGCTGATTTAGCGAAGTGTTTAGCAAACATATCCGTAACCCCTTTAGTATCACTTACAACAATACTTTCTATTTTTAATGTTATTTCCGTGGAAGTAATGTTTTTTTTATTCAATTTTTCAATTACAATTTTCCACATCATTCCAGTTTTATTGTCAGAATTTGATATCAAATCCGAAAAATAAGTAGTTCTCATATTATGTAAAATGTTACTAAAATTAGACTTTTCCATCTTATACTGTTCATGAACATACCCATTAATAGTATGTTTTCTTTGCCAAATTAAATTTCTTAACTTTGTTGCAGCCTCTGTTAGTTCAGCAGGCCACCGAAATTTAAGTTTATTCTTACATCCCTGATCTGTGACTGTAAATGTTCTTTTAGGATGAGATACTTGAAAACAATAGTCTAAGTGCTTCCAAAAAATATCATATAGTACATCAATTTCGCATGCCTGTTCGAAACCTGTAATTCCCTTATTAAAAAGATACTTAAATTCAGAAATAGTGCTAGTATTTATTAACAATAATGTACAATAACAACACAATAATACATAAATATAAAAAATCTATTACATTGTTATTAAGTAAATATGTCGGCTACTTTGTAAAAACATTTACTCACAAGGTATTTCTTAAGTTTAGATTTAAGAAAATTTAGATTAGTTTTAGTTTTTATGTTTTCTGGTAATACATCCATTTTATGACTTTTGATGTAAACTTGTAGTGTGATTTGGTAGTTTTAATAAGTTTACCATGTCTGGTTTGATATTTATGAGAATCTGAATTGCGTTCATAGCGTTTTATATTTTTGGCAACATGAATTAGGTACCTACACATTTATATACAGGGTGGCCAAATGAAAACGCAACAGAGCCATTTTCAGGAACTGCGTCAAGAATGTAGAAAAACGCTCAGACCCGTCGATTTATTATTAAAGGGGGACATTCTACATCTTTGCTAGTCTTTTTGACTCCGCCACTTTTACCCCCAAGCAAGGGTAAGCATCACCCCAAAATACTTCCAAATCATTCTTTACTCCTTCATAATGATCGAGAATTTCATAAAATTTTTGGACAAGGAACTCACGTGGGACCGAGTCTTTGGGATAATCGTGGAGATTAAGATTAATTTCTAAATTTGGAATTGTCCATGGGGGTATTTTATTTGGTCCCTCTGGATATACCTTAGGTAACTGTGTGATATCAATGTTTTTAAGACAATTATTGAGCCGGACACTTAAGGGAGAAGTAATGGTTGGTCTACTTTAATATAGGTCCTCTGTTAAGAATAATATATAATTATTTTGATGACTAGGTCTGCACAAAACACCCATAGCATATGAACAAGTTATTTTAATTCGTTTGATATGGAGTGATGTTAAGCCGGACTCTCTATACAATGATTTTATTGGACTGGTGGGAAAGCCCCAATACAAAACCTTAATCCAGCATGGTGTATAGTGTCCATTTTCTTAAGAGTACTTTTAACTAACACATTTAATTATATTTTCACCAAGATAGGATCATAATGAGGAGAATGGATACTTTGTGCCTTTTCTTTGGCAAAAACAAAACCAATGTTTGTCCCATTATTTACTATTTTAGGATGCAATTTACGGGTTATTTCTCCTACGGTCTTTCCTGAGCACATAATTGCCAAACCATCTATATAGAGATGCTTCAAGGTTGAGTCTTCAATACCATCAGTAGTATGGTTGATTGCTATTGCAAATAAGGTACAATTTAGGGAGGAGGCCTGCGGTAGCCCATTTTCAAGAACCAGCAGACAAAATATCACCATTTCTGACTTGAAAATGACGGTCTCTTAGAAAAGATTCTACCATTAGAGGGAGCTTTCCTCGAACACCATATTTATGTACTTCTGCATGACTCCATGACGCCATGTCATATCATAAGCCCCTTTAATATTAAAGAAATCTGCAATCATATGCTCTTTTTTTCTAAAGGTTTCTTGTATACAGTTCTCAAGAGCAACTAGATGATCGGTGGAGTTCCTATCCTTTCTGAAGCCAGTTTGAGCAGGAATAAAAATGTTTTTTGATTCCAGGAACCACATCAAGCGATTATTGATCATCCTTTCAAACAATTTTCCCATACAGCACGTGGGGCTAATGGGGCGATAGTTGGAGGAAAGAAGGGATCTTTGGTAGATTTCAAAATAGGTATTATAATGGCTTGTTTCCATTCGTTTGGGTAAGTATTTTTGTTCCACATATCATTGAATAGGTTTGATAGTGAAACCTTAATTTCAGATGTCAGTTGTTTCAACATTCGTTCGTAATAGCACCCGATTTGGTTGCATTTAGTGCAATTTCAAGTTCTTGTAGGTTAAAAGGTAAATTATATGATAGAGTCTGGTTGGTGGAAAAATCTAAGATACTTTCTTGTTCAAATTTTTATTCTAAGAAAGAGGCGTTATAATTCTCCGAGGAACTTGCCAACTCGAACTGCCTAGCAATTTCTTCAGCAACTGTTTCTGGATTATTTAAAATTTCACCTGTTAAAGTTCGTATGTGAATGGGGCTGTAAAAAACGAATTTGGAAACTTTTCTAGATGAAATCGATACCTTAACGCGATTTCATTAAATGAAAATTAGATTGAATTACAATAGATTAGATATTTATTTAGTAACCCAGTTAAAATAAACGTATTACCTTTTAATTAGACTCCTGAACTTCAGACACAGAGCAGTAATTTAGTTAACCTTGGAAATAAAACTAGGTATAATTACATTAGTTTATGTTTTAGGCGCAATAATAAGTCTATTAATTAAAAACACTTATTAGTCATAAAAATATATAAAATACCTAAGTTAAACAGTATCCATAGAATTACCTTGACAGACCAGTGTCATGAGTAAAATGAACGGCCTTGCTGTTATTACCGCCTTCCATGAGCGTAACGCAGATTGGATAAAGGTAGGAAAACGACGATTTGAAAGCACAAGAATTGGACCAGAACTTTTAACAAATTTCTACTACCACTTTATTTAGTTTTCATAGTTAAAATACATAGGGTAAGTGTACATAATTCCGACAGTGTAAGAAAGCAAGCGAATGAAAACACCGTGATAAAATAAAAATTGTGTATAAAATACAGGATACTTTAAATAAGTGTTAAGTTTGTTTATTTCTAAAGTTCTTTNATTTTTTGAAAGCCATGCATTTTTTAATAATATTTCATACGTATAAAAGGAGGTCAACACATAATTTAGTCAAAAATCAAGCTAAAAGCCTAAATTACCTTAGTTCAAAAACAAACAATTTTTCTCCTATCTAAGAACATTTACAATCCACAGAATCACGTTCGCTTTTACACAATGACTTGGAATTTTCAGGTTATAATTCCACAATGATGGCCCAGTCGGTAAAGTAGAGAACCGAAATCAGAATTTTCATTAATATTGAAAGATGCCACTAGATGTCTTTTAAAACTATTTTGTGATTACATTTTCTTATTTAAAGCAATATTGTTGCAATCTGACTGATTTATGGACACTGTCGGAATTATGTACACTTACCCTATATTATATTATAAACAAATTTTCCAACTTTACTACGTTGCTACTTTCTGAGGAAAAATGTATTTAATAATTTAGACATACTTAAAAATAATTAAACTGACCTGTTTTGTGATAAAATAAACTATAGAATCTGAACAAAAATGTTCTATATCTATACAATTGTAATCATTAAATAAATCTGCCAACTTATATTGATTAATTTATAAAAATTGTGATATTTGAGAATTATAATAGCAATTTTAAATATTTTTTTTAGGAAACGGCTAATGTTGTATCTAGATTTGTAATAAGAGGACACTTTAGTAAGATTTTCTAACCGTTTATATATTTTTTTAAAACTGTAAACAAAAAAGTTGTAAAAAATTATCTGAAAAATATAGGGTCACTTAAGCCCTTTAGGCATGTAGAAGTTTGATGATTTTTCATTTACAGATGTAGTTTGTTACAAAATAAAATGAAGACATCCGATGACAAACGGCATTTGATATGCATTTGTTGTGCTGCATAAACAACAAATAGTTTTATTTTTCATTAGATGTGATACAAAGTTTTAAAAAGAGTCCATATAAAATATATACTTTTCTGCAAGTACTGTAATAAGCGAAGTAAAAAAAAAAATAAGTACTGACTGAGATTCGATGGATCTACTATTTTTAATACATATTTAAATATAAAAATTATATTTCTTGGTAATCAATTCGTGGAATTTGAAAAATATGTAGGTACTGAATATAAATATCTTTAAAATGGAGTTTTACTTAAACCCGTTTCTGATTACAAATTTCCAAGGATGAGTGCTATTATAAGGGGTAGAGAGTGGGAAAAGTTTGTTTCACAGAATCATTTTAAAAACAAAATTAACATGCCTCAGAATTTTTCTTCAAAATCAAGAATAAATTAATCTATTCACTAGTTTGGACTGTGCTTGATACATACGTTATTAATTCATGGTGTTGATTAAAATAACCATATTTTTTGAGAACAAAATGAAGAAAACATGTTTCAATTTTGTCTTCTTATTCTAAATAAAATCTGTGGATAATTTATCGAATATAATAATACAGTTTAGCAGTGGTTTTAACGCTTTCACGATTTCGGTTGACATTTAAAATAAAATACCTTTTGGGGTCGCCTTGTTGTTCTCGGGCTGAGCTCGGTGGGGACGCACCTTCTAGTAGAATGCCCAGACCCGTCCCGATGTTGATACCGGCTTTTATCGCTGGTTCTAGGGCCACTACGGACTAAACAATGGTGGTCCTTTGATTCGTTCTATAGTGGTCTGTAAATGCTCTCATCCAGTGCTTCTAAACGTTTCGCTGTTCTAATGTGTCTGCATCTTCAGTGGCGACTTTGCAAGCTTGTTCTTTGTTCATCTGTGTGATTAACTTGTTACAAAATTAGAATATACTTTAACCCTGATTGGGTTCGTTTCTCGAATAAAATAAAATATAATTATTTTAGATTTTTTATTTTTGCTGTATTGTTATTGCCTATATTGAGTATATTTTTAAATCTGTACGGATCTAACAAATATCCACTTAGACGAATTTTATTTTATAGAGGATATATTAGTTATAAAATCGAATATAAAAATTATACAATTACGAGTACAATATAAAAAAACTGAAACAATTGTTGTGTTATACACACGTTTAAAATCTAGATTTATAAATAATAATCCATAAATTTTAAATGTATCATTCAGTATATTATTTACGTCATTTAATTCAAATTTAATTATAACGAGCCGCTCATGTTTTCAGCCATGCATGAACGACATAAGAAAGATATACACATAAACCAGTTAGTTTCATGTAGTCTTACGTTAGATGTGGTTTACAGAGTGGATCAGCATGACGATATACGGAAAATTGGTGCAAATCATAGTGAACTGCGTTGTGAAAAATGGTGAGTTTTCCTTAGCAACCTTAATTACACCTATCTACAAATCTATGAATTTATTTATTTATTTATTTATTTATTGGTTATATAATGTAACGTTAATACGCTTTACAAAAAAGTTTTTTTTTAAAGTTTAGTTTTTGTTTTCATATTTTTTTTTTGTTTTCATATTTTATCCAGAAGAAACATTTTCTGATTACTTACATATAGGTATACAAAACTGAAATGTATCCTTCTGACCCTTTTCGTGGTACGGATTCGGTTATCAAGTAAAAACCATAAAAATGTCGAATGATGTGGCACACACTTTTCAATCTGCATGTTGAGACTATAAGATCCTCAGTTTGATTCAATTCAAGTGTCGTTTCGTACCGTGTGAACGAAGCATGATTTTTCTTGAATTTATGAAAAAACTTGATAAGTGAAGTTATTAATGTGAGTTGCTATATGTAAATTTCATTATACATGTGTTTGTTGTTGTAATACTTAAACTAAATTCTTAAATAAGTACTTAATACTTAATAGTATTGTATTGATCACTACTGAGCAAGTAAAAATAAATTGTATTGTATTATATTGTACATATTTTCGGTACCTAATCGACGAAGTTATGATTTTCTCTTACTATTATGTTTTTTATTTATTAATTTTGGATTCATCACGTCATTTTTCAATATAGACAAAACTAGAGTAGGTATATTGATTTTTTTATTACAATAAAACAATGTCGTCTTGTAAAATTTTTTCCCGATATTGTTTTTTCAAAAGATAAAACCCTCGTGCTTCTTTTTTTTCCATAAGATAAAGGATGAGGATACCTATTATATTTTTTGATATACATATATGATAAACATATTTTTTATTATAATGGAAGTGAATTTTGGTAATAATTAGAATTTAGTACGTAAAAGGTACAAGGAAAATTTTGTGATTAATATCAAGAGTACATTTATACTAAAAAGTCATAATCCTGACCTTTGCAATTTTTTTCAAGATTTATTTTTATTATGTGAAAAACAAGTTCAAGATTATAGGTTATTTATTTATTTAAGGATTTCCGCAACAATTTTATTTTTTGATAGAGTTTAATGAATTTATTTATAATCTTGAACTAATTGTAAGTAAAATTTCTGCACTTATTGTTAGCTAAATGCATCTTGATAGAAGAAAAATTGGTTAATTCGAAAATATATGATTTTAATATACTTATGAAAATATATGCAAAGTGTTTCTGATTTAAAAAAGTAGATTTTGTTTGTACCTATCTATGATATTAAATGATGGACAGTGAGAAACAAAATAACTTATTACTAGACATCGGAAACTTTGTAGCGACAATCAAATAAATAAACAGTAGTAATCTATATTGTGCTAGCTAAGCGGCAATACGCGTTGTAGTAGTAGACAGAGTAAATCTGTAGTGAAGCCGTGTGCCGCTCTATGCTACTGACTACTCTAAAAACATGTGCCATACACTCAACCAAGCAAAGCGTCAATCTCACTTACACACGCACAAACGACAATGAAATTCACGGCCAACGTGCCTCAGCAAAAAACCTGGATTGTTCACCGGCATACTAGACCCACAGGGCAGGCATTAGGATGCCGCTAAATATGTATGGAATAAATTGATCGATGCGAAGCTTCAGATCAGGAGCAGATATGTAAATATTGTACATTAACGCGGATAATGCGATTATTAAAATGTGAAGTAGTTGATACTTCACCACCGTTAGTAAAAGAGTATCTATTGAAACTTTTTTCAGATATGCGCCTGTGACCTCGGTAAATGTTAACCAGTCATTTTCATTTCTGAAATGGGTGTTTACCGATTAAGACGATTAACCGGGGAACACTTAAGACAACTGTATTTTCTACAGTCGCTTTCCTTATGAGTAAGAAATTGTTAATTTGTTAACTTTTGCTGATACTTATGTGTACTATACCTAAGTATATATTTATGGCAAGTTCCATGTGAAGCGTTTGGTGTAGAAAAATTATTAGTGATCTCTACAAGATAGTCGAAAACTATTAACACTGATGTTATTCTCCATAAAAATACCTATACTTCTATTAAATTTCAATGTAAGTTGTAGCCAAAACTTAATTATACAAAATCTCTTTAACACTATGTATCTTAAAAACAAAAGATGATAGGTCCTTCGCCTAGAAGAAAAAAATCATCTAACTTTTTAGAGTAGCAAACAGACAAAAATATACTTGGGTATATTTTATATTATTCATCATTTCATTACATTTCCATATTCATAGGGGTTCTTTTTACACATACTTATTTCGTATTTTCTAGTTCTATAATTAACTTTGAATACATAAATTATTATATAATTTCTTTTAAGCACTATGAAAATATAAACTGTATCCGTAAAGTTTAAAAATTCATTAGACTTTCACGTATAACAGTTTAAGCCTCGCGGAATTAAGCGTCTCGATATATCGGCTAAGTATTATTTATATTCATAAAGTGTGCTACCATCATTATCAAAACTATATAAAAAAGGAACTAATAGGTGAAAGGCCCAAACCGGAGGAAAAAACACCGAATCTGCAAATTCTAAATACACAATTTTATGAACCTTCTAGTATTCTAGTTTTATTATTGGCTCTCACATTTTTTTATTATAAAAAATCTTAAGCTAATTCAAAGAATTAAAAAAATTGCTAAAAAAGTCTTATCAAATGAAATCGCAACTCCAGAGATGAGACTCACAACTTCTGATACTGCGGGAAACAACTACCCTATGGGCTATATTCCTCAACTCTGTACCTCAGAGCTAAAAAGTGCCAAAAATGAAATTTTACAGGAGAGAGAGATTTAAAGATTTAAATTTTGCTTATCATTCCATAACTTCGAACTCTTACTTCTCCTTGATAAAGGAATTAGTATGATGTGAAGTTATACGTATATTTTAATATTATTTATTGTAATTTAAAGAATAATTTTCTATTCGTATTTTTTTTTAGAAAAAATGGAGTTAACACTATTTGGCACAAACATGATTTAGGGATTTTATATTAATATTTACTAATTGTGCGATAATACTGAGGATAATACTAATAAAAACTACCAGTTTAATTTTTTTTTATTGAAGTAGTACAAACAACAAAACAATAAATAAACTACATTCAATAAATATGTTTAAAAATATAAACTTCAGATAATATTCATTAAAAAAACTAAAGTTTAAATAAACCAACAACACTTTTGATTTTTAATAAACTGGATAGAAAAAAACAAAAACAAATGTAATTGTTATTCTTTAAACAGAAATGTCGCCTTTACATGTCATTAGTCACTTTTTCAATAACTAATAATTTACCAGTTATCACCAACACTACAAAAACACGTCTACACATGATGAATGTGGATATAATACTAAAGTAAACCAACATGATCTTGATATGTGTGGAGTTAATACTCCGAAGTCAAACTAATAGAATATTAACTCCACATATACACCTGTTTGGCTCGGATTAAATTGATGTAACAAGGAACTTAATACTGTGGAAATGAAACACGGTTAATATTAAATACACATAAGATTGTCTAGCTTGGAGACAGATTGGGACTTATTATTATTTAGCACTGTCTATCTTCGAAAATATCATGAGTGGGAGTTATTACTGTTTAGCACGTGAAAGAGCATAAGAAACTGTGTTGGGCTGTCAAATAATCCCATTTTCGTAAAAAATGGAGTTAATACAGTTTAGCTCTGAGGTACAGAACTAGTATTGGAACACATTTTGCATTACTCATGTCCTAATTATCAATCTTGACGAAGACTAATCGCCTTATATAAAGATTTTTTCTGACCATATCATTTCTCGAATAATATAATTATTAATTTACAATGAGAACAGGTCACAATTAAATAATTTTTTGTTAAACAAATTTTTTATAAAAATTTTTTTATTACGATCATTTCGAGATTATTTTTCCCATCTTCAGATAAAACAATAATAACCATGGATTATAATATTTTTCCTTATGTAAAAATTTAAATAATATAATATAATGTAAAACAATAAAATAACTACATTTTCTTATTTTCTCTTATTGTTAAAACAATATATAGAAGTTAATAGCGCCAGAAAACGAATTGAAACATTTCAATTTCAAATGGATGACTAGACATTAGTATGGTGTAATTCAATACTAGTTAGGGAATAAAACCCATAGAGTAATTGTTTCCCGCAATTTCAGTAGTTAGGAGACTTGTGTGTGGGATTGGATGTATCTTTTGCATTCTACTTATTTCTGGTATCAAAGAATACTAGTCCACAGTACAGGCCCCCCCCTGGAAAGTTGATTACCACATACTTTATAACTCCTGAGGAGCTTCGTTTTGACGAGTCTACCACATTTTTCCTCTACGACTTTTCTCGATTCCTCCGCTTTTCCACTCGGAAAAGTCTAAAAACATGGCAATTTCCCGGGGTCTTGAAAACTCAAGACCACATCTTTTATTTTTAGCTTAAGTAACTGGAAATTTTGTTGCGAATGCCGATTTAAATTTGTCCGACAGAAATTCCTCCGACATTGACGTGTCTACCGGTCGAAACATGCCAAAATAACAGGGTATTGAAAATCAATTACCACATACGTAATTTTTAGTAAAATTAATTGTAAATAATTAATTCAGTCAAAAAGTATTGTTGTCCGACAAATTTCAAGCCGCGTTTTTTCAGTCCGACAGCTGGAAATCGGAATTTTCACGGGGTATGAAAAATCGATTACCACATATCTAATTTTCANCTCACAAATTCACAATTCATTATACAATTGTATTCAAGCTAGCACACACATAATAATCGACCTCATTCGGGCGCTGGCCAGGCACCACTGTCTCAAAGAACACCCTCTCTGTTTCGGCATTCTGAGCTACATTTTTGTATATACTCATAAATTACATTATCTCAAGGGCACATAAATACTTGGCTGGCGCATTCCGTGTAAACAGCTGAGGTCTGATTCAAAGCAACCACGATAGTTTCATTTCATAATAAAATATATATTGATTCATATTATTACAACACATCAAAAATAAACAAGTGTTACAATCTCTCGTCACAAAAAAAAAATTATCAATACACAGAGCGTATGAAGATAGTATTTTACACACTGTCATAAGGAATGGGTATAATAGTTTTACAACATAAACATTATTTCACGAAGGTAAATCGTAGTCTAAGATGGATAAGTTTACTTGAAACATTTATCTATTTAATGGGTAATTATTTTGAAAGATACTTGAAAATTACAGTTTTGTAAACATAAATTGATAGCACTTCAATTTCCAAAATCGAGGCATTCAGGGAAAATAAAAGAATATTTGTAACTACTTTTATAAAAACCAATGTTATATGCATGTTAACTTCTGGGTGTCATCTATAATAAATTAAGCAAACAACTTCAATACGCCTTAGACGGCTAATTAAATGTTACAAACACTTCAATGTTCAGATATCTCTCAAAACATCCAATGGAAAAATACATCAACAATAGTTCTTTGTTTCATTTTGTATAAGGCCTTGTTAAAATTTTTAACAATTAAATTTTTTGTTAATAGACAAATGGTACTTTCAGTTATTTTTAGACATAACAGACCAAATAATTCAGTACCTGCTCTTGAGGCGAACGTACGATTTGAGAAGGTAACTTATCTAGCTGAACTTGGCACTTTGGCAATAATCATTAAGTAATATTCTATCAAATATTTAATACTTGTAAGATTCGATTGACTTACCTGTAAGGAAGAACAATCTCAATAATTTGAGCATCGTAGTTCTTCTGTGATTCATGTTGGTAGGTCTCACTTATACATGACGCGCGCACAGGTTTAAAGGAAAAAAGTGTAACAGTCCGTTACTACTTATTGATAGCCAGCCAGTTCATTTTGTGACCGAACCAATCGCGCTGTGGGTAAACCACATTCTATATATCATATAGACTATACTATATATCATATATTATATACATACAGCGTGGTAAAAAAGTTCTGCGTAAAATTCATATTTTCGTTAAACAATTTTTTTTTCGAAAAACGATGAGACCTGTCGTTTTTTATTTCATCCAGGGCACATTGTTATGTGGAAATTTTTTTTTTCGATAATCCACTTACGGCAGCGATGACATAATTTTTTTTTAAATGACGACGCATATTTTTTTCGTTCGAAATTGATGACAGTGATAATTTATTGCTTTTATTTGTGAAAGCCAAATTTTTCTTTGATTCATAGCCCATAAGAACATAACTATAAAGTTGCAGTATGTTGAATAAACATTCTTAAAGGAAGCCGTTTTTTACAACTTTGTCTCTGATTGACATTGGTATATGGCTACTAATTGAATACCTCTTCCAAGTAAGATGCAGTTGCCAGTTTTTGCCATATTCATTTTACTAATTGGTTTAATATGTCCATGACAAATTAGATTAAGACATTAATTTTCAGCCAAAGGAAGCAACTAAGTGTCTGAACTTATATTTTAAACTTCCTAAACATCATTTTGATGTCTGTCGTTGATGTAGTTCTTAGATACTGTAAATAAATCGGTCTGAGTTAAATCCATTGAGTGAAATTATTGAGCACATTTTCAGTCAATACTGGACACCGTACCGATAGTTTCACTCATAAAATTTTAGTTGTATCTACTCATACTAATAGAGGAAAATTTCACTCAATCGAGTGGATAGAAATTGATACATTATTGAGTGAAAATAGGTCAAATGTTCCTTACAGTGTATATTTTTTAACTTTTATAACTTTCGTACGCTTCTTAGGTTGTAACTCTGGTTAATATTAACATTTTATTCATACTATCATGTTACTCTTCATTTAACCTNAAAGATGTGGTCTTGAGTTTTCAAGACCCCGGGAAATTGCCATGTTTTTGGACTTTTCCGAGTGGAAAAGCGGAGGAATCGAGAAAAGTCGTAGAGGAAAAATGTGGTAGACTCGTCAAAAGGATGCTCTTCAGGAGTTATAAAGTATGTGGTAATCAACTTTCCAGAGGGGGCCTGTACTGTGGACTATACTATCTTACTTCATATGATGATTTTTAAAAATATTTTTTTTGGTTTGTTTGAATTAGCTTAGCATCTTTAAAATAGAGTAGAAAGCCTCTTTAGCATTTTTCCTCCACAGTTATATATAAATTTAGCGATAATAATAAAACATTGAATAGTATTTAAGACTAAACTACAATGATTTAAATATTTTTCTTTCAAAATCCCCAATAAAAGGAATCCATAATTTTTTTCTCCCTCAATATCTTAAAAACTACACTTTAGATGGGTATTCTAAACGACTTTTGTGGCATTCAACACAGAAATATTTTTTGCTATATATATTTGATATAGAAAGCCCAAAATTGTATTAGTTTTTTAAATATTTATCCAGAATCAGTGGAAACTTACCTGAAGTATGATAAGATTTAGATAATCCTAGTTGATTAAGGATTACAATAAAAGAATCGAATTAATAACAAAATTAATAATGATTTTTGTAACTAGGTTACTCTGACTTGTTATTACTGATATTCGTAAACTAATGGATCACTTAAACAAAGGTATTGTGGAAATTTTGCTTGAATTTTAAAATAAGTTTCAGTATAGATAAAATGCTTCTACTGGAATTCATTTTTTTGCTGCAGCAGATCTCAATCAACCAAGTTATTTTTTTTCTGTCTACACGGCAACAGATAAAAATGAATAACAGATAAGAAAAAAAGGAATCTTAAAAAAAGTTTTCAAAGAAAATCATCTTTACCGCTCTGTACATCCAAAAAGAGAATGGCTACACTAAAAATCGTCTTAATTTTTGATGTTTTATTAGACCTCGAATTTTGAACAGCCTGTGTTATTAACATAAATTTTTCAAAAATTATATAGTGATAATTTCGTGTAAAAAAATTAAGCAAAGTTCAGGCTAACAAAAAGTAATTAACTGATTATCGCTATCAAATGCTTCTTTAAAAAGTCAGAAACTTTAAATATTTTATTTTATTTTTTTTAATCGCTTATTTTTTAAGACGTTAATAAAATTTAGAGTTGGGGAGTTTTTCCTCGTGCTTTTTTTAAACGTCACTATATTTATGCAAAAGAAGTACACATATACTTGTTGCATTACCTAAAACACGTACATAGTTCTGTTGGTGGACAATCGAATATTTGAATATTTGGGAATATTTTAATTTAATGAAAATTCACTTTTTTTGTTAAAATTTGTAGCTAATTAAATATTTTTTACGAATGAGAAGAACCCACCCCTATTAAAAGCAATATCTTCATAGATCTTCGGTCGATAGCCGCACGGTTTAAGGCGTCAGCACTTAAATCGATGTGTGCTAATTCTGCTCGGGTTCGAATCCCCCGGCAGGTAGACCGTTGATTAGCTATGCTTGTACGGAGGATTGGCACCCTCTGTGCAGGTATGGTAGAGTGGAAGAATGTTGACTTTGGTCAATGTGAGAGATTGACACCGGTTGGTATTTGACCACCCCCAATTAATGAGGATTTGTAGTTTTAAGCAGGTTATTTAAATTTTGCTATGTAAGCAAGGCAAAATTATAATAGGAAGCCTTTAGAATGGTATGCAGAGGGTAAAAGTAGCAGTACAATTACGCCCAAATGTCTAAAACAAGTTATGGGTGACAAGGTTAAAATAACTACTAAATGCTTAGAGATAGACAGATAGACTTTGCATGTAAAAATAGTGAAAACCACACTTTACATGTTTCATGAAATGCAGACAAAAAGCCAATACGACTAGACCCTAATTAGTCAAATTAAAGCAATCGCAAAATGCCCCAAAATATTCTGCAAACACATTGTCCGTGGTCAAAACACCTGCAATTTGGCTAACTGGACTTTTCATTTTATCGGAGTGAAAATCCCATTCTCTAGATGTTCCATGGACTGTGGGTAAAAAAGCCAAAACGGCTAAGCCCTTTTAAGACAGTCAAAACGACCGTATACTGCCCCAAATATTTGGCAAACAAAAAGTTTGCGGGCAAAGTAGTTAAAACAACTACGATATAACTAGCTAGACTTTCCATTCAAGGGAGTGAAAACCACTCTCGACATGTCACATGGAATGCGGGCAAAAAACCAAGCGGCTACGCCCTATTAAAACGGTCAAAACGACCGTACTGCCCCAAATATTTGGCAAACAAAAAGTTTGCGGGCAAGGTAGTTAAAACAACTACGATATGGCTAGCTAGACTTTCCATTTAAGCGGAGTGAAAACCACTCTCTACATGTCGTATGNCATACAAAATAATATTAAAAAATTATTAAATAAAAATAATTACTCGAAAAAAAAAATTTTCTTTTAGAATTTCTTAAAACTAATCCTCTAAAGGTCGTAATCCGATCTATGCCCAAACTTAAAGGTTTCAGGGGATAATCGGGGTGGAGAAGGAAACTTGGTACTTACTTTTCAGTTGTCTTCGTGCCCTTTTGTTCTGCCTCGATGTCTGAGTTGTCCGGTGAATTCCAGAACCAATACTTCGGGTGTTTCCTGTTTTGCAGTTGAGACCACTCGCGAATAACACAAATTTCTTCAGTGCTTCACGGCAGGATATCCCATCCTCGTCGCCAGTTTTGTTACTTGATCAGACGTTGGCAGGAAATAAAACGCACAAGTCGATGAGACGAACTTTACTAAGTGAAATACAAGTTAACTCTGGAGTATAAACCATACACAATGCTTATATATGCAACAACATTCGTTCTAATTACATGTTTTGATTGAAATATTACAGAATGCACTCTAATTTAATATTAACCTCTGACATAAAAGTATAATGGTTCTTTTAGAATGAAAACGTTACTTAAAAACAAACTAATAATTAATGTATTCAAAAATAAGCTCGATTGTTGGCTTCTATAATGTTTACAGTTTCAAGGGCAAGGGTCCCTTTGATAAGTGTTTTAATAAATGCATAATATACTACTTATGAAATAAATATGAATAGGTCTTAAAAATAAAATATACATGAGTTTCGGTTAGCTACATAACTTGCGTAACACCTTATTGTCGAGTAAGTAATTTTCTTGCTTACGGCTCGTATAGTCCCATGAGTGCAAAAAGGCATTTTATGCATAAGTCTCTTGTATCTTCTCTTCGTATCTGTTTTTGAAAACTGGCTCAAATATTATGAAATGTAAACAAATCCAATTTGGTACCCTGTACTTTATAGGATTTGTTTAATTAAAGTCCCTAAACTGCAACCAATCTTCTGGTTTGCCTCAAAATGGAGGTTTGACATACATCAATTAGTAATATTTATATAAAAAAAACTACTACAATTTAACTATTGCAGTATTATAGATAGAAATATCGAGGTATTACATAATAAATTTTTCAAAATATGAGATATTGCGTAAAAATGCATTGAAAATTCAAAGTTGTAGTTATTTCAAAGTTGCCAATAGGGATCTTGACCTAAATTGACAGTTGATTGCGGTACTTTGTCATTATCTAGGGACAGACGACTGAATGGTTGAAAATATAAACATATGTATGCAGTTTTTGGCAGTGGCAGTTTTGCTATGAGGAAAGAACTAAAAGGACTTAGGTTAAATTGAACATAAAACATAGTGTTCTAGAATCACATATTTAACTCATCAAAACGAACAACGACTTTTTTCGAAATCACATTTTTTTGTCTAGCACTTTCTACCCATTGAAAGAAGCGAGCGAGCTTTCTATGAATAAAAGGAATTCCTAAAGTAAAGTATGCGAATTTTTTATGGAATGTTTCACTATCTGAAAATTTTTTGCTAGTTTAGAAACTAATTAATATTAATTAGTTATGATGCAGTAAAAAAATGTTAAATGAAAAAAAGTTGTATTGTCTTAAAAACTGCGATGTTTCCAAATAAAATTTCCGAATAAATTTATTTCTGGGACACTCGAGAATAGCATTTTCCACGTAAGATAAAATATATTTTTTCATTTGTTAACAATTGCTTCACTCACAAATTGTTCAAAAAATAAATTTTCATCTTGTAAAATAGATCTTATTGTTGGTATTGTTACCTTATATACATGGGTCATCACAAAGCAGTTATCTCGACAACAGCCGGGTCATTCGTCAGAAATTAAGAGGGTATATGAAACAAATAACAAAATTACTGTTCTGTCAATAAAAACAAATAAATAGGTAACTCACCGGGGGGTTTCACTCCCCCTAACNTCCCCCTTTGTTTTTTGGTATACTTTCTTAATTTTATTACTCGCCTTTTACACTGTTTAATATGACGTAACTATCTCCAGGAACTCATACTAAATACGACATTAATTTGTTGAGCACCTAATTCACTCTCATCTGTAAAAAGATGTAAATTTCTTATTTTTGTTTGAATTAATAGGGAGTGGTGAGTATTAGTATATACTAACTCAGTATTTTGAGTAAGATCCCATAAGAGTAAAGAAAGGGTTAACATAACTCTATCTAAAAAAAATTACATTATATTTGTACATATTATAAGTACAATTATTTTTTAGGAACACAGTACAATCATTGCTTCTGAAAAAATGTAGCGTTAAGCAGATTATTTAAATTTTGCTCTGTAAGCAAGGCAAAATTATAACAGGAAGCCTTTAGAATAAAAAATCCACTTTGCGTGTATACCATGGTATGCAGAGGGTAAAAATAGCAGTACAATTACGCCCAAATATCTAAAACAAGTTATGGGTGACATGGTTAAAATAACTACTAAATGCTTAGAGATAGACAGATAGACTTTGCATGTAAAAATAGTGACGACCACACTTTATATGTTTCATGAAATGCAGACAAAAGGCCAATACGACTAGACCCTATTTAGTCGAATTAAAGCAATCGCATAATGCCCCAAAATATTCTGCAAACAAATTGTCCGTGGTCAAAACACCTGCAATTTGGCTAACTGGATTTTATCGGAGTGAAAACCCCATTCTCTAGATGTTCCATGGACTGTGGGTAAAAAGCCAAAACGGCTGAGCCCTTTTAAGACAGTCAAAACGACCGTATACTGCCCCAAATATTTGGCAAACAAAAATTTTGCGGGCAAAGTAGTTAAAACAACTACGATATGGCTAGCTAGACTTTCCATTTAAGCGAAGTGAAAACCACTCTCTACATGTCACATGGGATACGGGCAAAAAAACAAAGCGGCTACGCCCTACTAAGACGGTTAAAACGACCGTATATTCTGCAAACAAATGTTCGCGTTCAAAATAATTAAAAACACTACAATATGACCAGCTAGACAATCCACTTAAGGCGGAATTTGCATTTCAATTAGTCTAAAAACTCTGCTCTGCGTGTACAATAGTATACGAACTAGTATTATCAAGTCAAGGGCGGCTAACAGAAAAATTTTAATGAAATACCTTCTCATGTTCTGAAATGGATAATTAATTAATTAATTATAATATTTCCCTTATGTGTGATTTATCTCGGATTCGTGGAAATTATTTTCTTATGCATAAATACACTACACAAGGCACAATGCACGTGCGGCACAAATAAATGAACTGGCTGGCTATCACTAAGTAGTAACGGACTGTTACGAAACACTTTTTTCCTTTAAACCTGTGCGCGCGTCATGTATAAGTGAGACCTACCAACATGAATCATAGAAGAACGGAGATGCGAAAAATAATTAGTATAGGTAATGGTATCTTAGGTGACAGTGATTGGAGCTACATTGGTAAAGTGTATATGAAAATCTTTATTGTATAAATGTAGAAACAATTATATTATAACTACTTAAAATTGTATTTCATTACCGGGAATTAAAAGCACCGAATTTCCAAAAACTCAATGCAGATTTTGTGAGACGATTACTGGCATTATCTGTGACATAGTTTATAAGAGGTATATGTTTTTGCCTCTAATTAGATCTAATGTTGGCTCAAATTCTATCAGTCCATGTTAAACACTTAGAGCCATTTCAAATCAACGCCCTGTTTCGGGAACAGGAAACGTTGTAGAACCCACGTATATCTACTAACATGTAACTAAAATATAACAGTAGTCAGTTGTTAATTAAATTATTATTATAGTTTACGTACGGATACATTAAAGTCGAGTTAAGTATTGCCTCAGTAATTTGAATAATGTAATAAATTCTAACAGTAATAATAATTTGATATTGATCATTTTAACAACTAATTTTCAAATTGAAGTAGATAAGATTTTAACTACAGTTTTATTTGTATTTCAATGACAAACTAAACAAAAGAAACCAGAGAGTTATAGAACGTTTAGTAATGGTGCATTCGAGACATCATGGAACTTACATTATGAATTCAGTCCAAAATTTGATACTAAGAAGGCTAATTGTTATTATAATAAGCTGATAAATAATTAATTATTCGACATTCGACTTTAAAATCGACAAATTATCATCTTTAGATATTTATTTTTAATACAGTATCTTTAGTCCATGAAATTTTTATAAAATACATGCATAAATTGAATGTCGCTAAAGTTCAGGATGTAATTCCGTTCAACCTTGTTTTCATATTAATTTGAATTTGAATAATATTCGATGTAGTAGGTAGTTGATGATTTAAATCTTACAGGATACAGGAAATATTGTCCATAACAGAACTTGCAGAAGACGTTGCTACACACTAATTAACCTTAACTTATTTAAATTTGTTGTATTTTTTGCAACCTTTTGTTAGGAACTGTTTTAAAAGAAAAAACTAAATAAACAAATGAATGAACAACTCGGCTTAGTTCTCAATAAATTTTTTAATTCGGTATTCTCCGAAAGTCACAGCGGCCATGCGATTTGTTTACTTATAAACAGCTATAACTTTTAAACTATTAAAGATACAGTTATGCGGACATTCAAGACAATTTTGTAGAATATTAATTGATCTTTCAAACGCGCTTTCGACCAAGTTTGTAGCTATTGTAGTTGTATCATTAGTTACATGCATTTGTTTATAAAAAATTAAGCTTTTCTTCGTATTATTCAGTCTTTCACTGTTTACATCTCATAAACTATTGAAGTTATAAATATGAACCTTCAAGACTATTTTATTAAGCAATAAAAAACGTATACAATAAATATTTGACTCAACCGTTGTTTAACCAATATAGGATTTTTTACTATAAATCATGAAAATTTAATAAAAATTTTTTATATTTATTTTTATTACTATCTGAGTTATAAGTTATTACTACGTATTTAAGATATCGCTATAAGGTGATCCCGTTAAGTATAGTTGTGAAACGAAATAATTTTAGAATCTTTTTTTTAATTATTATCCGGCTTCGAATGTTAACTCTAAAAGTTTTAGTTAATTAATAACAATGGTCCTATTGTTCAAAAATCGATGCAATTTTTCCTCGACGGATTTTTTTTTATTCAAGTGTCTAAATAACACGATAATTTTTCGAAATTTTTATATTAATATAAAAAAAAATATGTCTTAAGGTCGGTTTCGCGGCGCCGTACGTGCATTGCTTTCGACGCTAAACGCCCTATTTTCAACATTAAATTAAAATTATAAATGATGACGATAGAGATTTGGGAAAGAGGGTTATTATAGGTACAAAGCAAACATTAAGGGAAGTGTTAATAAACAGTGTTATAAAGTTGCAATAGTTAAAAAAAATAAAATGATGAAGTTAGAAATTTTTAAATTATTCAAGGAATTAACCAAAAACTAAGGAATGTGGGTTAGATCTGTCAATTTTGTGGAGAACTGTAGCAGAAAGAAAAGATTACCCAACCGTAAATGTGTTCAGTGAACAAAAGAACATATGATCATGTCTAACTATGAACAAACATCACGAGTGCAGAAAACGTAAACAATTTAATAATTAGATGCATTGTTTTCTCTTTACCATGTACAACTTGACCAAATTAATCTTGTCCGCGAGTTGCGCAGTGACAGAGAATGGGTCTCTGTCTGAACGCCGACCGGCAAATATTTGTGCAGTCTAAACGCAACTAGCATAAGTGTGGGTATAGTGAAACATATTGTGAAGCAAGGGAAACATATTGCAAATGATGAAGCCTCATCGTTCCATACTCATCATAATAAATATAAAAATTCGCCAAAAGCAAATTTGGATCGTCCAAAGTTGGTACATTCAAGAAAAAACGGCATCCACTATAGAAAGTTCCATGAGGATGTGGGATATACTTACAAGGCAGGGAAAGCCGCAAGTTTTTGCACACTAAGGATTTCGATGTTCAAAGACTAATTGAGGACTATTACTGGAGGGAATTTCTTAAGGTTAAATTTTTGAGGAAGAATGAAAGAGTGTCATGAACAGGGCTGTCCAATTATTTATATGTATGATACATACATTTTTCGCACATCTATGAAAAAGCTTGTTGTAGTAAAAGCAATAGAGGACTCTAACGCCAAGTATTGAAAGGAAAACGATTGTAGTTCATACTGGATAGGAAAATTATGTTACACCAATGGCTTGACTAATAAGTCAAAAACTATCATGATGACATGAACTATTAAAATTACAAAAAATTTTTTACAATTTGCCGCCATGTTATATCCTACATCCGCATGTCGAAAGAATGAAATGAAGCAATGGTCACAAGAATTAAATTGCGGAAAATATGTTACAAGCAGAGTTAAATATTATAAAATTGCTTAATCCAACATTTAAAATATGTGAAGTCGATCAAATATTACAGAAAGGTCACACTATTTTGACCTGAACCCTACCAATTTTGTTTGGATGTCCCTCAAACAATATATCGCTAGTGAAAATGTTACTTCACTTTCACAGACAAGTTTCGCAATCAATTTTTCGATACATTTACACTGTCGTCGTACCTCATCTCCCGTTGCTTCACTTACCATTTGGTTGCGGCTCTCAGGGTTTCTGGACATATTATATGCTTCTCGCGCTATCGCGCTGGACTCTTCTCGAGATGTAGCTAACCTGGTAGGATTGCGCTTAGGCATGGCTAGGTGAGAGGACGCGATCTAATTTTGTAACAACTTGTCTTTCCCTTAGATAGGATGTATNGACTTTACTCTGACAAACATATTTAATGATTTGTGTGAAGGCCCTTTTGAGTTAAAATGTTTTAAAAACAGTAATAGGAATAGTCTCAACAAAAGTGCTGTGCCGACATTATTTTTAGGATCGACTAATCACCTACTAATTGTAATAATATCACCTCAGAATTCTCGGATAGTATAGAATATTCGGCAAAACAACTTGTTAATGCAACATTACAGAATTTTCAGAGTACGAACTGCCAAACTTCAATTTCGGGTGATTTTTCACCTCCACCTTCTTTTAAAAAATCCGAAATACACATATTCAAAATTGTCATTTCCTGTAAGTGCTACTGCGACCACCAGTGCCATTACTGTGATTAGTGATAGCAAGTTGAATGAAGCGGAATCAAATACTGGCCATGTAAGTACCTCACTTGATAGCTCATTCTGTCAAAGTCTCACATCTCTTCAGCCAAATAACAAACAAAGAACATTCTTAAAAACTTTGAATGTTAAGAGAATATCTCAATTTTCAGATAAACATAAAAATTGTATTATCTAGATCGTCAACAGAAAATTCAGATTTTGAAATTAAAAAGGAAACTATTAAAATATAAAAGTAATTTGTCTCATGTTCCTATTCTAATTTATTTACAAAATTAAGTCAACATCTTGATCCAGTAGGAGTAAACTTTATTGAGTCACAAATTAAAAATTGCGAAAAGTAACGACCTATCTATAATTCTGAAAATAAAGCACTTGCTTTAGCAATTTACAAACGTGGGCCAAGGTGCTACAGGTTTTTACAGAATTTTTTTTTGTGCTGCCCTCTAAATCTTCCATAAGGAAATATTTAGGCTAAATACCTTTAGTTGTTGGAATAAATGAAAAGTTGTTAGGTAAATTATCAGAACGTGTTAGTAAAATGATTACAAGAAATAAAGTTTGTTGTTCAATACTTGATGAAATAGCTTCGTCTGTTGGTCTAAATTATGATACTTGTAAAGATCAAGTAACG
>NW_019416475.1:509985-525252 GCF_000390285.2 Anoplophora glabripennis | reverse complement strand
GAGAGGTTTGACTCTAACAAAGGGAATTTGGATAAGAATGATATGAGATATAGGATCGGTATTGGAAAGATAGGTGAAAAGTGACTTTAAGCGCCAATACGTCCCGCTATCTCTGATATTTGAGTTCAAGCGGCTATGAGAGCCGTTAATTAGGTAGTTTGTATATATAATTCTTATAATTATATATATCTAGAGGTAAAACACTACGCTCATATAGTTCTGATAACTATAGGGGCAGTTTAATGCACTTCACTAGAGCTTATATCTAACACTTGTGATAGGGCTGGCTAATGGCCCGTGATTTGAGTCTGCCGCGGGTCATAAATAAATGCCCGGGCGACGTTTTATCTTTCTTTTAAAGATAAGAGGTAGGTTAGGTTATATATGTATATTTATTAAACATAAATCTGACTCTAACAATTGGGTTAAAGATTGCGAAAAGCTGTAATATTGACTATAGTGGCTTTAATGTCGCAACTGAAATTTGCAGCGTCCCACAACAGAGACTGGCCGGATACGTCGATCCGGTTATATAACTGCAGAATCCCACAGATGACGATCCATCGCGATAAGGGATTCGCGGCCTTGATCCGCGATTTATATCCGGGTTTTTATGTGATTCTTCTTCCTCTTCTTGACCGGTGCTCCTCTGCAAGGCCGGGGACCATTGGAAAGTTGGTCGATTTCGTGAACATAGGTGAAATTTTTTCTTTCTCCTCTGACAACGGCTTCGGGTTCGGAGTTAGAAACATTATGCAATTTAATGCTTGTGTTTTGATTTCTTATGCTAGAAATCGGACTTGGAGCTCGGTGCCGGATTTTGAGGTGTGGATTGGAAACATAGTTGAAATATTTACTTTCGCTTCTGACAGCGACTTCGGGCTCGGAATTAGAAACATCGTGGAATATGTTCGCTATGGCTTCATGTTCTGCATAGAAAGCTTGCACTAGAGCGCTGTTCCCGGCGTTGGAACTTGGATTCGAAATTTGAAGTCGCTCGCTCACATTATACGACAACACCACTAAAATGGAATATTCGCTGCCAGCATGTCAAAAAAAATATACATTGAAACAGAATTAATGACTAGATCTTTTGGTCGACCTGATTATCGTTCAAATTACTATAAACCTTCAAGAGGATAATAATTTGCTCCAGATACTTCTCGTNATGAGAGCCGTTAATTAGGTAGTTTGTATATATAATTCTTATAATTATATATATCTAGAGGTAAAACACTACGCTCATATAGTTCTGATAACTATAGGGGCGGTTTGATGCACTTCACTAGAGCTTATATCTAACACTTATGATAGGGCTGGCTAACTGGCTAATGGCCCGTGATTTGAGTCTGCCGCGGGTCATAAATAAATGCCCGGGCGACGTTTTATCTTTCTTTTAAAGATAAGAGGTAGGTTAGGTTATATATGTATATTTATTAAACATAAATCTGACTCTAACAATTGGGTTAAAGATTGCGAAAAGCTGTAATATTGACTATAGTGGCTTTAATGTCGCAACTGAAATTTGGAGCGTGCCACAACAGAGACTGGCCGGATACGTCGATCCGGTTATATAACAGCAGAATCCCACAGTTGACGATCCATCGCGATAAGGGATTCGCGGCCTTGATCCGCGGTTTATATCCGGGTTTTTATGTGATTCTTCTTCCTCTTCTTGACCGGTGCTCCCCTGCAAGGCCGGAGACCATTGGAAAGTTGGTCGATTTCGTGACTCTTTGGAAGGTGGCTGCTGGCTCGTTGTCGGCTTCCCATCGGTCGTCCTCGATGTGGTCCATCTCGTCTCCATCACCTGGGGGCGCTTTTTCCACGATTTGCGGCGTCTCGCAGGTGGATTGGAAACATCCGATTTCGCGATTTCTGCAATTCGGCTTGGCTCGGCTCAACTGTGGCTCTGCGATACGGGAAATCTGAAACATAGTCGGTTTTGTTTGTTTCCGTGGATACTGCATCATCTGCACTCGAGGCGGCTGGATGGCGGCTAGATTCGAAACCTTGTCGATTTCTCCTCTTTCTACCCTGGCGGTGATATCGTCTTCGAGAATGGGAACATTATGGAATTTAATGCTTTGACTTCGGTTTTCTATGCTAGAAACCGGACTTAGAGCTTGGTACTAGATTTTGGGGTTTGGATTGAAACATAGTTGAAATTTTTACTTTCTCTTCTGACTTACTGACTGACTGACTCTTCGGCTTCAGAATTAGAAACATTATGCAATTTAATGCTTGTGTTTTGATTTTTTATGCTAGAAATCGGACTTGGAGTTCGGTGCTGGATTTTGAGGTTTCGATTGGAAACATAGGTGAAATTTTTACTTTTCTTCTGACAGCGGCTTCGGCTTCAGAATTAGAAACATTATGCAAATTAATGCTTGTGCTTTGATTTCTTATGCTAAAAATCGGACTTGGAGCTCGGTGCTGGATTTTGAGGTTTGGATTGGAAACATAGGTGAAATTTTTACTTCTGACAGCGACTTCGGGCTCGGGATTAGAAACATCGTGGAATATGTTCGCTATGGCTTCATGTTCTGCATAGAGAGCTTGCACTAGAGCGCTGTTCCGGGCGTTGGAACTTGGATTCGAAAGATAGTCGAAATCTGAAGTCGCTCACATTATACGACACCACCATTAAAATGGAATATTCGCTGCCAAAAAAAAATATTGAAACAGAATTAATGACTAGATCTTTTGGTCGACCTGATTATCGTTCAAATTACTATAAACCTTCAAGAGGATAATAATTTGCTCCAGATACTTCTCGTATTATCAATAATTTTAATGACACTATGTTTAGACATCTAAAAATTAACTTTTATATGTATCAGTAGATCTACAGCCAAGATATTCTGTAATATATTGGATTTTTTACTGAAAAATAAAATCAAAAAACTTTAACTAAGAATTATTTACCTCTTAAAAAGCTGACTGATCCTTTTTCCTTCGTTGCTTCTTGTTAAACTACGGTATGAAATGTCTTTAAATTTATTTTTTATTTTTTAATTTACTCGATGCATCCACAACTGCTTTGTTATTTATGAGATCATTCGAAAAATTGTACGGACGACGAATATTAATAAAACACCACAAGTAGTTTCACAAATTTTATGTAAACAGGTTAAGTACCACTTTCTTCAATAACCCTTCTCTGTCAATCTGATATCTAAAAACTAATTGTTAAAGTAATACCTAAATTAATTACCGATTAAAAAAAATATCCAGGTGTACAATAGGTACGGTGTTTATATTTGAATTATAAAGGAAATTTTCTTTATGAATATTTCACAATAAGATAATCAGTTCAAAAAAAGATTTTTCTTTGGTGAGAAATTTTAAGCTCGTTGTCGTTATGAACCAACCGAAAGTTTTCAATCCACGGGATATTTTGCAACGTAATAAGTCCAGGGTTCTCTTGAATGTACGTTAAATAATTCTGGTTTAGACTATAGTTGAGATTTTTTCTATCACGTTCGTCTAATATTGTTTCTGTAAATAATCATCTATTCCTATCCCTACTAATTATATGAACAGCGTGGAAACCAATGGATAAAGGAAGAAGACATAAGCTTTATTCCTAGGGCATTAGAATCAGTTTCCAACACTCAGACGCAATCGCATTTGCTTCTAAACAATAAATTTTGATGAACCTTATGTAGATTAAATGAGCATCCATCCGACCTTTGGAAACGGTTTTGGGTTGCTTCTAGGAACAAAGGTATAGTATATTATCTTTTTAATTTACATTAGAAGCTTAGCTTTGGTTTAAAAGGGAACAGTTTGTTTTCAAAATACTATTTTAAGTTGGATCCATTCAAATCCGGTATAGGGTTTATACACTGTTAGTCATATTTCATCAACATTTTCCATAGCTATTATGTTAATACTAGGCATATCCACAAAGTAAGAGTACTCAATTTTTTTAAAATCGAAAGGCATTATATTCATGACAAAATTACATATTCAGAAAGGTACATCAAACACTATTTTTCGACGTAGTCGCCTTCAACCTCAATGCACTTTGTGAGTCGAAAGATGAGCTTGTTGCAAATTCTTTCACGACACTGTGGACTTCATCGTCCGTCGGTCGAAATTTTTTTTCCGCCCATAAACACTTTCAGAGAAGAGAATAGAAGAAAGTCAGAAGGTGTCAGGTCAGGGTTATGAGCGAGGTGGTGGTGATGTTCCAACTGACTGAATCCAAGGGTTGCTTTGTGGCGTTGGCTGTGTGGGGACGTGCATTATCGTGCAACAAGCACACTCTCTTCGTTAACATTCCCCTTCTTTTGTTTTAAATCGCCCTCCGCAGTGTTTTCAAGGTTTCACAGTACCGTGCAGCATTAATTGTTTCCCCTGGGGCTAAAAGTCAATGAGGAGAATCCCTTTGTGGTCCCAAAACACAGTTGCTATTATTTTTCGGTTTTGATTCATTCGCTGATGTCGGAGACGGATGTCGCCCCTGCATTAATTGCCTTTACGTGTCAGGAGTATAGTAGGCCACCCACCGTTTGTCGCCAGTCAATACAGTCAAGGAATTGTTCAGCTTCCAGTTGGAAGTACTCGAGAAGATGCGATTTTGTTGGCTTTGTGTTGATCTGTGAGCTGTTTTGGTACCTATCTCGCACACTATTTTCGATAACCAGGTGTTTTAATAACGATTTCATGCAGAGATCTGAAGATTTGTGGAACACTGAGTTCATCTCTTCCAAACTCAATCGACGGTTGCCACGAAGCATTTCTTCGATCTTGTTCACCATCTCAACCAGTTACAATTAAGGGACGCTCACTCCTTTGTTCATCATGAACATTCGTTAACCAGCTTTACACTCACGACCCTACTTGTATACATTAATACGATTTGTCACACCATAACAATAAACAGTTTTTATTTCGGTTAAAAATCTGGAAGGGCGCCTTTCCCTTTGCAAGAAGAAACCGGTTTATGCTACACACCTCGCAGTTGGAGGGATTCGGAATAGCCGCACTCACTTCAACACGCCACTACAACAATAGTTCTCAACTGACTGAGACAAATGAGCGCGCGTTGTGCTCCCAACACTTTGGCCTTGAATACAGTGTTGTCAACTTTGTTGAAAACAAAAACCACACACTCTGGTGATTTCGTGATTTCTATGTGAAATACTACTACTTTTAAAATACTACTATTAATTATTAAGTTGTCTCTCTGAAATAATTTTTAAAGTTATAACAACATAATTTAATCGCAAGGTCATGGTTTCTATTGTTGTTATTTATTTAATTGTCATTATATTTTAAATATTCAATCATTTTTTTTTACAATTTCCGACAGCCTCGTATTATGAAACTAACAAATTGCTAAAATAATGACAAATTTAATCGATTTCTGTTACACAATTTAATGTATTTATAATGTGTGCATTTCATCATCGACAGTTACTGCAGTACTTAAATCTTTCTTTGTGATGCGCATATAGTAAATATAAGGTATCTACGTATATTTCGATTTATGGTGACATGTTTCATGTTTCTAGATAGTTAAACTTTAAATTTAGAAGGTCACGTTGCCATACCTATGTTGTTTGTTTTTTTACGCGTTTTAGTTGTATCATTGTCTTGTAGTACAAAGAAACTCATAAAATATGGGTCAGTGGAAACACGGTCTGAAAAGTCGGATTCGGCTGTCGTGACATGGTTAATTGAAGTACATACATAGCTTTTTCCTAATTAAATTTACTCTTATTTGTAACTAGATACTGAAGAATCTTGTAAGTGTTATGAGGAGTTATCTTTCAAACCGCAGTATTTGAATTATTTTCCGTTATTGTCCTAAAGATGTCATTACATGCTTCAAAGGCAGCTGAATTCAATGTGCCATAGCGTTTCATTCAAACTGGAACGTTTGCCATAAATATCTGAACTTGAAATACAGTTTTCTTTCAAAATGCAGCATTTGTGCTGTCTTGTTACTTTCAGAATGCAGTTTTTACGTGTTACTTTCAAAACGCAGTTTTAACCATATCATTGCAGATACGAACAAGGGAACCGTCGTAATTAACAGTTTTTTATGTTTGAAACGGTGTTTGGTTAAGTTTAATTGATTTAATTGACTAAAATGAATAAGGGTGAAATTGAAGTTCGGGCTGGAAACTCAGGTGTACGCCAAAGGGCAAAAAAGCAATTAAAAAACAGAAGGAAAAGAAATAAGGTAAGAAGTTGGGGACACAAAAGTGTTGGGAGAGGAGTGGACATTGTTTGATTTTAAAGCACTTGCAGATTGCTTGAAGAAGTCACTGGCATAAGAGAGGCAAAAGGAATTTATATTGAAAAATTTATTAGAAATAAAGCAGTTATTATAACGCTAAGTTTGGAAAATTTTTACTTCACACCCTATAGCATTGCCGATAAAAGAAAAGTCTTTTGCGAAAATGGCATTGAAACCAATTGAACTGGGTAGAATGGTCAAGCCAAGAAAGTTAAAAGACATTGACGGTTTATTGGACAAAGCATATTCAAAAATATAAACTGGAGGACTGTTGAAGAGTTGAAGTGGTATAAAAACCCACAAATCAAGAAAAACTGTAAAGAGATTAATTGAAAAATTCAGAGAAACTTGATCAATTAGTGATTTTAAACATTTTGGCCATCCTTTCATTCATTATTCAATTATTATTCAATCATTCAATACAAAAGCAGTTCGTGAGAGTGTTGCTAAGAGTCTAGGAACATCAATTCGGCACCGTTGTCAAGAATTGGACATTTCGAGAAACTCTCTGTAGCGTATTCTCACGAGTGATTTGCATCTTCATGCTTACAAAGTTCAATTGACTCAAGATTTGAAGCCGCATTGCGATGAGAGTTTGTTGAATGGATTATGGAACAATAATAAGTTAATGCTTTTCGAACAAAATTATCATCTGCGATGATTTTCATCTTCGTTAATCGACAAAACCGTCAGATTTGGGGTTCAGAAAATCCACGAGTGAATGTTGAAAAACAAATGCACGTGTGGTGCACATTTTGGGCTGCTGGCTTCATCGAACCACTCTTCTTCGAAAATGCGGCTGGTCAAGCGATAACAGTTAATGGTGCTTGCTATCACATGATAATGCAGCTTTTTGTACCTAAATTGCAAGACGGTGCCACGTACCATGCAGCCCGAGAAACAAATCAATTATGGCACTAGTCATTTCTTGGTCGATAATTTCCCGTTTTGGTGCTGTTGGACTTTTTTCTTTGGGGATTTTTGAAGTCTATGGCTTATGCCAACAAGTCTACGACCACCCTTTGAAGGAGGAAATTAAGCGCTGTATTAACGAAATTCAACCGCATTTATGCAAAAACGTCAGAAAATTTCGACAAAAGAGTGCGTATGTGCCAGCAAAGCCTTACACAATATGCTGTTCCATACATAACCCTATATTGTATACTTAATGAATCAATAAAAAAAACTATAATTTTTAATTAACAACTTATGTTTTCTATCAAAATTACTTCTTGTGTGAATTTTTGGACACCATTTTTTATCCAATATTTTATTGTTGTATTATCAGTTTGCAAGTTGATGTTGTTTGTTATTGTACTAATTTTTTAATCATAAAAAAATTAAACATACAAGGTTCTCCGTTAGTGTGGCAAAATATAATAGCTTTATTATTATTTGCGATTCAAACAAATAATAATCAAACAAAGGTAAGGGAGGAGGTCACAGTTATCTGTGACGTGATGTGAAATTGTCAAGACGTACAGTGTCAAAAATACTCTTTTGCTTGAGCTACATACAGTAAAATATTGCTCCATTTCATCTAGTTTTGTTAAGCAGGTTGAGTAGGTATTTTTCTATGTTTGAATTCGTCCTAAAATTCTACGTATGTCTATAGAAATAACAATGAATGTCTGATAGAATTGGACTCTTTGACTAATTTGATTTTTCATAATACAAATTACAAAACTTGTTTCTGCTATTACCATTTGAAAGTTATTACAAATTACAAAACGTTTTCTGTAAAATTTTCTAAATCTTCTGTATATTTGAAAATAGTTTTAAAATATGGGTTTCCTGTTCAGATTTTCTGAACATTTTTTTATAATTAATAACAAAGCTTTTTAAGTACAAGACTTGTAATAAGCGAAAATCTTTGGAATTTCATAGTGAAGTGCATCTTACATTCAAATTACTTCAAATATGATTACATTAGTTACACGCCGTTACCCAACTACTTTTACTTTTCTACTCTGTATAGCGAGAAAATGTTTTTTTGTCACAATTAAACCTACTTTCTAGTAAATATTTTACATACACAACGTGATTTGAACTCCTGCTATAAATAAATAATAGAAGCTCTACAATACCTCATGTAACTGACGCTATGAAGGAAAATTAAATACGGATTATAAAAACAGTTATGTAAACGGCGACCATAGTAGCTGAAATGCTGCAGGGAATTCTCAGTTGTAGCCTTAGGTATAGTTGCTACATTTCCTATATTGTTATTTACTCGTAACTAACATACAACATACGATGTCTGTTCAGAAAATAACCGTACTCTATTTTTTTTAAACTTTATTATTGATTTCATACATTATTGGTCTCCTTCAAAGTACTGCCCTCCCCTATTCACACACTTTTTCCAGCGGTGTTTGCATTTCGCGGCAGTACTGGATAGCTTCATTTGAAATGACCTTTAAAGTATATGATGAACTTACTATGATGTCATCGATAGTCTGAAAACGGCATACTTTCAGCACTAATTTTAATTTCAGAAGTAAGAAAAAATTTCAAGGAGGCGGGTTTGGCGAGTAAGGAGGTTATGGGAGGACAGTAATATGATTTTTGGCAAAAAAACTGACGAATGGACAAAGCTGAGTGCGAGGATGTATTGTTACAGTGCAAGAACCATAAGTTGTCTTTTCATGTAACCGTTGTAAAACGCCTTGATAGTACACACGGTTCACTGTTTCACCTTGAGGCAAAAATTCCTAATGCACAATTCCATTAAAGTCGAAAAAAACAGTGAGCATCATTTTGATGTTGGATCGAGACTAACGTGTTTTCTTGGGACGTAGAGATCCTTTGCCAAACCATTGTTATGATTGAAGTTTAGTCTCAATGTTGCTTCAATTAATGCTTCATCGTCATTGAATTGTTCAAGAAGTTGCCGACAAACGTCTACAAGATGATCCTTCTGTTGTTCAATCATCAAACGAGGGGGCAAATTTTGCTGCAACTTGATGCATGTTTAATTTTACAGTCAAAATTTCATGGCACGACTCGATTAAAATGCTAACCTCTTCTGCATTTTCTTTGACAATCAATCGACAATTTGCACACACCAGATCAGTTGAAATCGAAGACCTTCCTGGTCGAGGATCATCTTCACCTGACTGACGATCACTTTTAAATCCTCTTCGTAAGCTTGTTTCAAAGGTTGAAAGGTTTCCGTAAAAGTTTTCCCCAGTTTCATGCAAAATTTTACGTTGCAACGTTGTTCCAGAAAGCTGCCAACCGCATATCACTAAATTTAATATTTCCATTAGCGCGTATTTCGGAAAGTTCGAATACCTTCTGAACATACCTCATTCACCTGTACTTCATTCGATATGAAAAATTTTGTTTAAACTACTTTTACTGTACCTAGTGTCTTTTTGTGTTTTAATTTCAGGAGGTTGTTTCTTGCATCATTTTACACCGAAAAGCCTTAATAAATCAAATGTTTAAAGTCGCTTGTTCTTTAGATAAAAGTTGTTAGAAGTTTAAAAATATCAAATTTCTCTAAGCATTTTTGACGTAGATTGATAAAACTTAAGCGGATAATTTAACCAATAAAATTTAAAAAGTTCTAAAATTGGTATATAAATACATGTATCAACTAGTAACAAACATTGTTACTAAATAACACTTTTCACTGTCATTGATTATTTTTGAAAATTAGAGAAGTATATCTGTATTTAATTAAATTAATAGAAAAGAAAAGGAGTAATGCATTTTGTTGAAAAAATCAGCAAAATCAATGATTTTGTTTGGACTGCATTTTATTTCAAATTATTTTGAAACAAAATAATTTCCTATCCTTTTTTTATCATCTTTATTATAAGCATATTTTTAAATTAAATAAATAAATAAATAAATAAAATGATTTACTTTTTTCAAATAAAAATTCAATTTTTAAAATATTCNATATTTTTGGATTATTATTGGGTTTAAACTTTTATGGCTTTATGTAGGTATTAAACTATTTTAAATATTTAATCTATAATTAATTATTATTGGGTTTAAACTTTTATGGCTTTATGTAGGTATTAAACTATTTTAAATATTTAATCTATAATTAATTATTATTGGGTTTAAACTTTTATGGCTTTATGTAGGTATTAAACTATTTTAAATATTTAATCTATAATTAATTATTATTGGGTTTAAACTTTTATGGCTTTATGTAGGTATTAAACTACCTACCTGTCCGAATGCCCATGATAAGTAAATGACAACAAAATTTCTTTATTTCTACTTTCCAAAATAGAAAAAATAACGTAAATATGCAAGATATGCAAAGAAATCCTACATATGCATTAAATGACCAAATTTGAAGATATATGCAAAATATGCATAAAATATGCAATTGCATAAAATCCGGTCTTTAAATTGATGTGTATTATTAAAATATATTATTTCCGCCTACGCGTTTGTATCTAATAGACTTCAAAAAAATATATATTATTTTTACTATCAATAAGAATTATTTTATCAAATTCTATCTCCTGTTAAATATAAATCTAAACATAAACAAGTTCGTAGATAAATTTTATAGATTCTTTCATTTAAGAAAAAGATAGTTTTTTCCACATTTATTATTGTGTTGAAATAATCGAAAAACACTTTTAATTAACTTTTTCTTTTTTTATGTCTTAAAATAAAGAATATAATGGGAAGCAGATAATTATTTGACTCATCCTGTACAGTATTGGATGAATTTTCACGCAAATTAAAAATTTTCGGTTTTCACAAAAATCGATTGATCTCACTAGTTTTGGTTCAATACCAACAAAAGAAGAAGTAGCAAAAGCGTTATCTAAACATGTTTATAAATATTTCCTTACTAGTAGTAGTTATTTATAAATGTAATCCTTGCTGTTGCGAAAAAGTTAATTTAGTCAATTGGATACACCTAATGCAACATTCTGTTAACATTTGATGCAACTGCAATATAGCAAACATACTTATATGCATGTAAAAATATAACTCAGTTTCTATTCCATAAGTTTGTTTATTGTTCAACAAGAAATTACGATAATTAACGTGTCCTCAAACTTTAGAAATGTCAACAGTAACACCATCATACATAACATTTACATTAGATCAAAATAAGATAAGTTTACCTATTAACCGCTCAGACTTTGAACCGATATATATATATATATTGTAACAAATTGGAAATACACAAAAAATTTATCACAATGGAAATATTACCTGACCGAACTTTAGATCAAAAATAAAATTAATAAAATATAGCAGACAATAAAATAGCATAAAATTGTTAATACAAAGACTCTGAATATAAAATAAGTATCAAATAAGAATATCATATAGTATGAAGGAGATAATTTTAAATTTAACTCATAAGTGCAAAAATAATTAAAAAAAAAACATGACATCGATAATTGCCAGACCCAGTATAATAAGAAAACAGAATTTAAACCCAGTGTGACATATATCAAAAGAAAGACAAATATCCATAGATGAATATGATATGCATAAATTAGGTAGACGATTAGATGTAGAGAAGATATTTTCAATCAACTGAATACAATGATGAAATTTTAATATCAAATGTCAAATTAAATTATAAAANAATTAGAAATTAAATTATATGAAAATATTTCTGAAGGAAAAGCCAATCAAGTTAAAAATTTTCTTCTGTTTTGTTTTTGTTATGATATAATCACGATAACTGATAAATTTTTTTAAAGAAAAATATAAATATTGTAAATTCTTAAAAATTCTATTTTTTCTTGTTCTGTATGCTACAAGTCCTGAAGTAAAGAAAGTGAACCGACTCCTGAGATAAGACTTAAAGCAAAATCTAAGTGGCAGCTAGCAAGGGTATAATATAAAAAAAAAATAATTAGATATACGAGGTAAGAAAGAAAAGAAAGTTGTATTTAACAATGTACAGTAAAATCTAAATAATAATTACAGAAATAAATCAAAAGCAAAAACACAACACTTAATACATTAAACACATAAATTAAAATTAAAAAAAAAAAATTAAAAATTAAATCTCAATATTCAAAAACCAAAGATAAATATATCCATAACAATATATATAATATAAATAGTATATGTATATTAAATACATATTTTTTTTTAATGTATATGGATGATTAGTATATTGTGTCAGTTTATAAACTTTGCACATACATTACTTCTACATCTCAAGGACAATTCAATGTCCATGGGATGTCCACCTATGGGGCATAAATGAACGTTTTGGACCATGGAACATTATAAAGGCGTAAAAAGCACCCTTAAAGTTTTCCCCCAAAACGATTTTTGCAAGAAATCTCTGGAACTTCTTTTCTTAGCACAAAAAATACTTTTGAAATAATACTTTTGACAATGATTTTCACAAATGTCAGTTTACACAAATCTCTGTGAGTTTTGTTTTTCATGAGTTGCTATAACGTTCAATGAATTTAAGCGGCTGGGGTGCTACACTGACTGTCACAAATTTTATTGAATATCTCAGAAACAAGGCCAAATGTCTAAAATAAACAAGAGGTGAAAAAGTTTCAAAATTAATCTGGCAAAAGTGGTGTGCAGTTATTTTATTGAAATAAATTTTTTTGAAGTTTTGAAATAAAGTAAGAAAACAAAATACACTTCTAAGAGGGGCAGGCTTCAAACTTAATAATCATCATAAGGAGTATATGTGTTCCGATTTTCACTTCATTCGGATGATTGGCTCAAAAGTTATGAGGGAAAAGCGGAAAAGAAATTCCTATTTCAACGCTGAATATCTCCGGAACGATGCAATTTAGGAAATCATGAATGAACATTATTTTAATCTGTTCTATAGATTCCTGAAGTCATCCAGATTAAACCTGAATCAACCTGTACAGGATGTCCCACTCAGGTCAGCGAGGTACGATATTAGAGATCGTATACGCCCTAGAACTTCGGGATAAAGATTTTGATGAATAAATCGACCAAGAGAAATCGTTGGAAATAGTTTTCAAGTTCGTAGCTCGGCCGCTAGGGGGTGCAATCTACATACCCAAACATAGAGTTGAATTTTTCTCAGAAATGTTTCCTAATCAGGTATATTAAATAGTACAAATATGGATAGCCGGATTCATTGCGTATAACTTTTGTTATTGACATTTTATAAACGCATTTTTTTTTGGTAATTAAATGTCTTTTCGTTAGCGTCGTGTTCGTCAATTCATTATCATTATTTATTTTTGCTCACTAATTTGCGAATAACTTGATAACAAAAAAAGATATCGAACCATTTTTGGCGTCAAAATGTAAGCTGTTTTTATGCTCTTCAAACTAACCTATAAAAAGTTTTTTAAGAAAACGTGAAACAACCTAAACTTGGATAAATAGCGCCAACAAATAAACAACACTTTCGTTAGAAGTTTCAAACTTATACTATATTCATCGATTTTTTGTGCCGAATTCATTCACGTAAAGAAAAGTATAGCATTGCATTTAAAATTTTTGAAAAAAATCCATAACACGGCATTCTTTTGAAATAACGCCATCTATAGTTTTCTATATTGAGGTAAATGGCATTACGCATCGACCACGAGATAAACCATGAAAAGACCTTTCCGACGAGGTATAACACTATGGGTTATTGATGACCCAATCATTAAAAAAACGCATTTTTCTAATCAGATATTAGGAGCTTCCCCCACTCTTTCTGTCGATAACAAAAGTTATGCGCAATGAATCCGACTATACATATTTGTACTATTTAATATACTTACCTGAATAGGAACATTTCTGAGAAAAATTCAACTCTATGTTTTGGTATGTAGACTGCTCCCCCTAGCGGCCGAGCTATGAACTTGAAAACTATTTCCAGCGATTTCTCTTGGTCGATTTATTATTCAAATATATATATTTTTCCCGAAGTTCTAGGGCCTATACTTTCTCTAATATCGTACCTCGCCGACCTTAGTAGGACACCCTATATATATTGTTAGTGGCAGTGTTAATTATTTCGCTATTAAAAATGATATTGTAGTTATTTTTTATCTCTTCCCTTAATAATATAGGTTAAATAAAAATTGTACATATTTTAGAATGGTAGTTGCTTCCCAAGTTTTTTTTCTTAAATAGTTAAAATCGATTAATGTACACTGACTCTTTATATAGGTCCATATAGATGTTGAAATATTATCTAAGTATAAGCTGGATGTCTATGGTTGGATGCAATGTTTTTTATGTATACTTTTACTCAATTTTTGATTATCCAAGTTAAGGACTAATAGCTAGAGGGCTCAATACTTCTAATTGAGCAGATACGGTAGTTATAATTCTGACGTAATGCATTTTTCATCTAGACTACTTTCGTTGGTGTAAGAGTACACTTTTACTTATTTGCCATACCTACTATCTAACTAGATTTTTTATTTTAACTCGTTTAGTAAAAGTCGCTTATTCGTTATATTTATGCCTTCCAGCCAGGTAACATTCACCATCAAGTTCTTTTTGATACAAAGTTTCTTTATAGGTACCTCCCAAAGAATATAATAAGCTATTCAAAATGAAATGCAACTGTACAGCGTGCCCACGGAGAGGAGAAACATTTTTTAAAATTCTTCTCCATAAAAATTTTTGGTCTACCAAAATTATATGGGATGTTCAAAATACAAGGAATTATGGAATCATTTTGGTTTTATTTTTAATTTTACAAAAAAAATTCACTTTAAAAAATTGTTTACAAAATATGCACAAAATTTTGGTTCGACCATCATATTTAATAATTTTATTTTTAAACAAGATACACATATTTGTGGTATTTTGTATTTCTATTCTTATTTAAGGGGGGGATTTAGTATGTATATTTTTACTGTGTAACAGAGCTTCAGATGAGGACACATAATAGGATATTATTGACATAATTGGATATTATTATATATCAATGTATTCGCAATGGTTCCCGCTAGTGAGTGAGATAAATTTCGATGCTCATGAGAACAGAAGAATAATTTAAATAAATGCCAAAGTACCTCAATTTTAACCATACTGTTAGTCTGACAATA
>NW_019416475.1:484480-508220 GCF_000390285.2 Anoplophora glabripennis | reverse complement strand
GTCTTTTCAAATGGGTTTAAACCGGGTTCAAACCCTCAAAATCAAAAGACCCAATCTTTTCCCTTCTCTATAAGAGATACTTACAAAGGTTAAATTAAAACAAAGTTACGCAATTAGGAGGCTAAAAATATGGTACCAAGAAGTCAAGAATATCTCAATTTATTTTTGAAATACATATTTGGGAAAAACTTAAATTTTTAAAAATATAATTAATTAATTTTTTCTTGTCAAACGTTTCGTTCTTTATTTGGCCTTCTATCTTCAGGTGTCCTAACATAGATTTGTATCTCTTTGTTTTGAGTTTTGGCTCAGTAGAATATTTAGAAGACCTTTTTGTAAGGGTTAAACTTATGTTTAAATGCTAAATTAAAAAAATTGTGAGATAACCAAACTTACGTTAAAATACTAACTTTCGAAAATATGAGATAGTTATTTTTTTTTACCCTATTTTTCTACTAAGAAATGGTGTCAAAGAAAAAATAACTTCATATTTTTGAAACGTAGTATTTTAATGTACGTTGGCTTAAACTCTTATAAAAAAGCTTTCTAAACATTTAACTGATCCAAAATAAAGAGATTTGGAAGTTTGGACACCTGAAGATGGAAGGTCAAATACAGAACGAAATGTTAAAATTTAAACTTGCTGTTTGTTGTATGTGAAAAACATCATGAATTGCTACCAAAACTGCAACTATACTTAAAAAAATTAACCTGATGATAGCCCCGGAAAGGCGAAACGTTGTATAAGAAATCGAATAGAGGGCAAAATGTGTCAATGAAGATGTGTTTGCTAATTGTCAATATTGTTTCAAATAAGGCTAGGTACAAAAAAGAAAATAAAATAATTGCTTATTTTCAGTTTTTTGCTTATATTTCCAAAAATAAGCCTCTAATCGACATGAGGTATACTTATTGATTTTGTTCCAGAAAAAATTTGCTATAAGGGTAGGCTTTTGCGAAAGTTCGCAACATTTTTTTTATATTGCAAAATTAGCGATGAATAGATAAATGTACTAAATTTTCAGAATTAAATAAAAATAACAAATTTGACTGAACTTGGATGAAACTACAGGAAAAGATAACTGTTGGGGTGCTCAACAAATATCTGCAATCCGGACCCCCCAAAAAAAATGGCGGCGTATAGCAAAATTATATTGTCGAAAACGCGAGCGCGTGTATCTTCTGCCCAAGTCAAGATATCGAAATTCGGCAAGAAAGGATCTAAAGGTAATTACATTATCTCGCGTCTGTGTAAATTTCAGATTTTTAAGTTGCAAAATAAAAAAATTTTTTGCGAACTTTCGCAAAAGCCTACCCTTGTAGCAAATTTCCTTAGGAACAAAATCAATAAGTATACCTCATGTCGCTTATTTTCGGAGATATAAGCGAAAAACTGAAAAAAAGCAATTATTTTATTTTCTCGACCTCTACAAATACACAAGTTTAGGCTTTTATTCTGTGTATTTTTTACTTAATTTTAAACCCATTCGCCCGGACTACTAGACTTATTTTATTCATTATTCAATTCCTCAAAAGTCTTCAAAATTAAGAAATAAAAAGTCATTCTGGGAAAAATTGTTTATACAAATTTTTACTTTTTTTATGTTTAAGTATTTGTAGAATAAGCTTTACAATAATTTTTTTAGAACAAATGGAATTGCATTGAGAAAGAATTCTTATATTTTGAAAAATTGTATATCTTAGACTTCAAGTTTTGCACGAGAGTTTCTCAAGTAATTTCTATTAATACATTGACAAATTTTGTCAATTTTCCATATGAGTTCGTGCTCCTTGTCTAGTCTCCCTGTTTTTTGCTTTGAGAAAAAGCATAAATAGACTGAAACAAGTGCAATGGAAGTTCTTAAGTAGCATATAAAAGTAACTTTTAACTTTCAGTGTAACTATTTCTTGGACAGCATTTAGTCTCGCCATTTTTTTTTAAATCATTTTATATATCAACACTAAGGAATCTTTTATGTTCTCATTGTTTATTTAGTTTGATGCAATGGTCGTTTGAACACAAAAAGTGAAACTACTGTTGTGTCAAACTCAATAAGTACAAACATTGAAATGAATCATGAAAAGCTTGTTTCCACTTCCAAGAACAAACTTAATAGGGGAGCTTCGATGTTTCTGAGGATGAAGACAAATAATAATCTGGAAATAATTCTTTGGTTCATTTGCAGAAAATAAGTTTATTATTTCTTAGGGTATTTGACATAGATAAAACTTGAGCTAATTATTTAACTAAATAGAGACAAAAATTCAATGAATTTGTACACAGTTTAACATTTAACCCCAGTATTTTGACTGCATTGAAAATTAGTTTAATACATTTTATTTCATGCATTTGGTATTTCATATTCATATTTCATATCTATTCCTTTTTATATCGCAAAACTAGTTCCTAGTTACCTAGTTTAATGTAAAGTAAATTTGCCACGAGTTGTATAAGTTCAAATCAACTCTAAAATTACTCATTTCCCAAAAAAATATGTACAAATATTTCTTCAAAGATGTCTACATGCAATGTCATCTTCAAAAGCACAAAAGAATTGTTGGGAGTGTATTACTTATATATCAACACAAAGGAATCTTTTTGTCTCATTGTTTATTTAGTTTGATGCAATGATAGTTTGACCACAAAAAAGAAACTACTGTTGTATCAAACCGAATAAGTACAAACATTGAAATGAATAATAAAAAGCTTGTGTCCACTTCTAAGAACAAACTTAAACTGGGTATGAAGATAAAAAAGAAATTAAAATTTGATACTCGATGCTCATCAATGGACAACAGTTTTTCTAATCACTTAGATTTTGTTTCATTTTCAACTTTTATAAGTCTACTGTATTTTTAATGTATTCCATTCCTTTATCACATTTGTTCTCTTTAAAGTTTATCACTTTTTGAGTGCATTTAATATTAATCTAAAAATAGACCCTGACATGTGAATAAATAAGTAAATATTGTTAAGCAGGGCCTTGAGCTGGCCATATCTTCCTGTAATTTAAATTAATAATGAAATAGCAATTTATTTGCTGAGTAATAACTAACCAAAATAAAAAGACAATTAGAACAGTATATTTATCAAAATTTCCTGTTTCAATTGAGTATTTTTTATCTATAGTAGGATAATAAATAAAACATATCTTAAAGTAATGTAGTAAGACTTCTTAACTTAGCAACAAATCAATCCCTCTGGAGACGCTTTTTAACACATAGTACCACAGAATAAATAGCTACGCGTAGCTATTTATTCTGTGATAGTACTTGTAGGTGTACCTCCCTTTCCATCAAACCTTATATCGTTGATATCCTGAATAATTGGTCTTCCAAATATGTTAATATACAGGGTGTCCCACTAAGGTCAACGAGGTACGATATTAGGGAAAGTATAGGCCCTAGAACTTCGAGAAAAAACTATGATGAATAAATCGACTAAGAGAAATCGTTGGAAATAGTTTTCAAGTTCGTAGCTAGGCCGCTCGGGGGCGTAATCTACATAACAAAACATATAATTGAATTTTTTTCAGAAATGTTTCCTATTCAGGTATATTAAATAGTACAAATCTGGATAGCCGGATTCGTTGCGCAAAACTTTTTTTATTGACATTTTGTTCTATCTCTTGACAGAAAGAGTGGGGGAAGCCCCTAATGCCTGATCAGAAAAATGCATTTTTTAAGGATTGGCTCATGAAAAGCCCATAGTTATACCTCGTTGGAAAGGTGTTTTCATGCTTTATCTCGTGGTGAATGCGTAATGTCATTTACCTCAATATGGAAACCTATAGACGGCGTTATTTCAAAAGAATGCCGTTTTATGGATTTTTCTCAAAAATTTTAAATGCAGTGTTATAGTTTTCTTTACATAAATTAATTCAACACAAAAAATTGATGAATATACACAGTATATCCAATTTTCAATTGTTTTCGTTTAGCATCTATTTAATTGCTACTTCTTTGGTAATTCAACCAACTTTGTATTTATAAGTAATAAGGCAATTGATAATAGTTAACATTAATTGTTAAAATAAATGACATAAATTCGTAAAAAGTATATCCGCCCCATTTATAGAGTATTCACTTTTTATTACATATGCTTTTCTCCTATCTTCTAAAGTACATGGTTTATATAAAAATGTTTAATAATTATTTTCAATTACTTAATCTTATATACTATACAATACAACACAAGATTTTGTCACTTCTCTTTTATTTATAAAATAAATATTCATAATGGTAAATTTAAAATCTAATTTGAATTAATATTATATTTTTATTTTCAGATGTCAGGCGAGGTTAAGGATGGTCTGAAGGACGAAACCACGTTTTAAAGTTATAAAGCGAAAACATTTCCTTGTTTTTGTTGAAACGAAGAACTGTTAACATTTTATTTGTAGTTATAAGTAACGACATTTAGTATTTAATTTTAGGATAGGATGTAAAAATGTTCTTACCCCGTTATAGTTTGTAAATAAAATAAAGAAAATAATTATTGTTTGATATTCAGCTATGATATTTAAACAGAATAAAAATTATGCTACAATTTATTTAAAATTTCAAAATCTTGAATCATTTACAAAAATATTTAAGGTACGTACACTCTGTCAGTATAGAAACGTCCTAGTCTGAGTAATTTAAAAAACCGTTTGAAATATAAAAATTTCCGAAAATAGGTGGATTTTTGTTGGAAAAAGGAGACCTGTGCGGTAGGTTTTATTATTGTTGAGTCACTCCCTAAGTTTACATTTTGGAGGTCACCCGTTAGTCACTAGCACATATACGAAGATATTAAATGGAACTGTTGTACTTACTATACTTGTTTTAAAAGATATTAAAAAAGACTTCATGCTCCGATATTTATTTTATAGGGTGCATCAGTGCCATTATAATAAACTTTCGTTAAACAAATAAAAACTGAGCGTAACAATTTCTTTTAAAATCATCCTAAGACATGATTCTTCAACCGTAGGATACGAAATTCTTTTTATTACAGTGTGTCACCTACTAACAATATCAGTCCAGAGAAATTGCTATATTTTGAAACATGGTACCTACGTTAAGGGTGGGAAGTTTTAAACTGACACAATATAATTACATATTTTATTTTTTTATGTAATATAGTATTTGTTCTAAAATATAGGGATAGGGTAACCCTTAAATACGTGAAAATATATCTGGAAATAATTTTTTGGTTCATTTGTCGAAAAAAAGTTTAGGTGTTTTAGGTTACTTGACGTAACAAATTGAACTAATTATTTAAATAGACAGATAAAAATTCATTGAATTTATACACAGTTCTGTTAAATAGTTAACTCCAGTATTTAGACTCCACTAAAAATTTTGAAAATTAGTTTAATACATTTAATTTCATGCACTTGATATTTCAAACAGAAAATATATATTTCTTTTTATTTGACAAAACGACTTAGCTATCATTTTTTAATGTAAAATAAGTTTACCACAAGATGTATAAGTTTAATTCAACTCTAAAATTACTCATTTTGCAAAAAAATATATACAAATCTTTCTTCAAAAGTAACCTTGTATACATGCAATGTCGTCTTCAAAAAAATTTACATTTGAGTGTATTATATGGCCATCCACATAATATTCTGCCCACTTTACCTTTTTTATCTTTCTGTCTAGAAAAATGGTATAAACAAAAGTTTTACAAAACTTCTTGCATTTTTAAAGCAATATAAAAAACCAATATAAATAACCAATATTTTGGTATTTTTTCACTGTTAAATTTACTAAACAAATCTTTAAATTCTGTATTAGAAATTCTTATGAAAGGTGCTTCATAATACCTTCATCCTATTCTCGACAAAGGACACATATGCATTCCATGCAATTTTTTTAATGCCTTGTTACTTGCCTTATTTATCCCCCGTAGAAAGAACGATATGACCGTCAAATTAGGTCTTCCTGGGTATCATTAAACTATCTCTTCTTAAGAAATGTCTGTCTAGAACAGGATGAGGTTATTATAAAAAAGTTTTATAGTGCCTATAGTTTTTTTTAATAAAGGATTTAAAGATCTGTTTAGTAAATTTGACAGGGAAAAAATATAAATACGCCCTAATTCTAAGGCATTGTTGACTATCCATTATAGAGTTTGAGTAGGTAAACCAAAATATTATGCAAACTGTTAAAGTAAATATATATAACACATATTTGCCACTGTAAACAGAAAAATTTGAATATTCCATTAAGCAAAAAATATACAAGGTGTTACATACAAAAAAAACAAAAGTTTGGTTTACATCTTCGAAACGCAACAGTCAATTAATTGTTTTTTATAGATATACTAGCAACCCGCCCCGGGTTCGCACGGGCAAATGTAAAATAGCCTATGTTACTCCGAGGAGATGTAGCTTTCGATTGGTTGAGTAGTTTTTGAGTTAAATCGTAACAAACAAAAAATCAATCATCTTTCATCTAATGCGACCCTAATATTAATTTTAAAATAATTCACGATATATCTATATACCTAAAGACAACAAACGAACTCAAAACTAAAAATGCAAAACCTTTAAATTTAAAACAATATAGGTAACTACCAACAATGTGAAAACAAAACGAATTAAATTAAAGTACCTATGTTCAGGACTATCAATTTTAATTAATAAGTAAGTAGTTAGGTATCTAACTACCTAAAGAAAACAAACACGAAACAAAAATGCGACTATGAAGTTTTAAATGATTCACAATAAGAAAAAAACAAACAAATTATTAAAACTCAATGAAATAAAAGTATGTTTGCAAGTATCTATGTATGTTCCGACTACCTAAAGACAACAAATACAAAACAAAAATGTGACCTTAAAATATCGAACGCAATTATAACTTTCCAACAACACCCAGAAAGAAAACACAGTCGTCAGTCGTCACCTCCATTCGCTCCAAGTCAGTTTATTAAAGGATCACGCGCGCGTTATCGTTCGGCTTATTAGCTAAACAGTAGGCAAGACGGTGCGGGGGGAGGGTCGGCGATCGCATCAAGCGAAGCGAGGCGCTTGAATTTTATTCTCGCGTCCGTAATTTTTTTGCGATTACTCCTAAGATATTCATTTAAATTATATGGTGTAAAAGAGTAAAATAATGTGCATGAAATGCTTAAAGCCTCTAACTTATTTAAAATGATAAGGATTAATACCGTATTTGTGTAAATAGCTTTTACATTACCGCTTTATAATTGCCAATTTTTTAAAGTATTAAAATGGATATAGGTAGTATGTTATCTTTAACATATAGACATATGCCATCGCGGACTTTTCTGTAGGCATATATAAGATACACAATTCCACCATACATTGATACACTACATAAACTTTCGGACCCCCCCGGCTCGGACGCGAGGCGCGGGGTCACGGGGCGCCCGCGCGGCCCGGTCGAATCACGGCGACACGAAATTAATTTCGTTGCGCATTATTTTGATTTTGCTATATCTCCTAAGGTATTCATTTAATTTGCATGGTGTAAAGGGAAAAAATAATCTTCATGAAATGCTCAAGCCAACTAACGTATTTAAAATGATAAGGATTAATACCGTATTTGTGTAAATAGCTTTCCAATTACCGCTTTATAATTGCCCATTTTTTAAAGTATTAAAATGGATATAGTATGTTATCCTTAAGAGATAGACATATGCCATCGCGGACTTTTCTGTAGACCTATATAAGATACACAATTCCACCATACATTATTTTGTTATATCTCAAAGGGTTTAGGCAGCGTTTTCGTTGAAAGCTCCCAGACGGCTTATTTTTTTCCGACACCTCCAACAAATATCGTTAATGTATACAAAAACTTAACAAATTATATACTAAAACCTTCCTCGAGAAGCACTCCATCCATTGGTGAAAACAGCATGAAAATCGGTGCAGTAGTTTTTGAGTTTATCGCGAACAGACAGACAGAAGGACAGACAGACGCGGCGGAGGACTGTTTTATAATATGTAGTGATAGTGATATTTCCTTGATAGCGCCATTAATTTTACTTCAATTTTGCTCTTACCATTTTTTCTTAAATAAGAAGATAAAAAGATAACGGGGTATATTGTTATGTATATTACCCTGTACATCAGTGATTTTTTTTTACTTGTGATGTTCACACTGTGTTTAAGTTGTATTAAAAGCTTCCATACTTTTTTCCATAAAATGGGAAGCTTCAGATTCACTATCAGTTAATTTAATTATATGGCAAGCTTTTTAGAATTAAGAAAATAATACCTCATTTTCCAAATAAATTGATATTATTTTTTCATGCCTAAATTACATTCGGTATACGGGATACTATAAACATATAAAAAATGAAGCACTGTTTTCTTTGTCCATATTTTAGAATATTTTCTTGCATAAACTTTTGCCCTGAAGACTTTTTTCGAGATATAGGTTGCTGAAGTTCTAAACAGATGGAGATGCTGATCTTTATAAAACTGTAAAAACTCCGCCAAAATATCAACAGGTCAAGCATTTTTGTTCGGTGCCGTGATATAATTTTTAAGTAATATGTAATCAATAGACCCATATCTATGCCCCTGGTTTGAAGTATAATTTATTTTTTTCCAAGTTGAATGCGATATCATGACCACAAAATTTCATATCAATTTCTACATTTGTTTAAAAGATGGAGATATTTTTTTGAGGTGCTAACACCCTGTATCTAAAAATGTTAGCTTCAAAGGGGAATACTTCTATTAGAAAGTATACTAAAAATTGTGCAAAAAACACGTTTCTTCATTTTTAACACGTAGCATAAATACTTATTTGGATTACAGTTGGTTATTTAGAAAATCATTAGCTTTTCAGTTCAAAATTCTTAAATGATATAATAGTTAAAAATTAACTTTAGTAAAAAGCTACAATTTTGCCCTTTTAAATTATGTTACTTTGCCAGTTAAACAAAAATTTTAACATTTTTACAACAAAATTTTGCAAAATTGGCTGAAAGTCAATCTTGTGTTAATTATTATGATAGTATTTTAAAAATTACCTATGTTAAAAATATGTATATTAGAAAAGATATTAGATCTTTATTATATAAAGAAAAATTGGGTCATGGAATTTTGTGCAACTAGCATGAGTTATGAAAGGTAAATGATATATTTGGAATTGCACTAAAAGGCGTAACAAATAAAAACAATTACATGAAACAAAATCACTAAAAAAATATTTATTCTGATGTTATTCTAGCTATTGTGTACAAAACTAAACTAAAAAACAATATTTCAATATGGGTTTTAAAATATAAACAAGATTATAACACCATACTCAAAAATTCATGTACATTTGTTAATATTTGAATATATGTGAACTCAAACCCTACGTATGTTTTAAGTAGACAGATACAGATTATTAGAGTTAGCATGCAAACTGTTGCTTTGAGGATCATTCGCATTTATTGTATAATACTGTGCACACGTCTTACAGCAAAGTTTTCTGAATCCGTTGATTTTACAATACTTATGAAGTAGACCAAAAGTACAGTATTCGGACTGATCCTCATTACATATTTTCGTCTTTCTTCCTCTGCATAGCGGGCTTGTATGTTTTGTATAGTTTCCGTAGCAGACACGCTTTTGAAGAGGAGGAGCATCACCACAAGTGTAAAAATTCTCGTCCCCCGGTGGAAGACAATGAGAGGATCTAATTTGGAAACCAGAACCACATGAAGCTGAACACTGAAAGCAAAAGTACAATCATCTAAACCGTTAATAGAGTAATTAAAATTTTATAAGAGGATTTTATATTAAATAAAGTAAAAATTAAGTTAGATTTTAATTTTTTAATGCTTAGTTTCAATGCTACGAATAAATACCTATTTTTCCATAAAGATAAAGATATAGACCATATTGCATGTTCTCAGTGTGATTGTCATGGATCTATGCAAATCTCCACAGCAGACAATTAAATTCTTGTTCAGAAAATAACAATATAGAAATAAAAGAGGTCTGTTGAGAAAATAATCGAACATTATTTTTTTTAAACTTTATTATTAATTTTATACATTATTGGCTCTTATCTCCTTCAAAATGTCCCTCTCCCCTCCTCCCCCCCCTATTCACACACCCATCCTAGCGTTGCTTCCATTTCACGAAGTAGTCCTGGATAAATAGCCAGGTCTGCCGAGTAAGGAGTGTGAGGAAGGACGGTAATCTGATTTTTGACACAAAACTGACGAATTGACAAAGCTGAGTGTGTCATGGTACAAGAACCATGATGTCCTTTTGTGAATTTTTTCACGTAACCGTTGTAAAACGGCTTGGTAGTACACTTAGTTCACTGTTTCACCTTGAGGCAAGGATTCAAAATTCACAATTCCATTAAAATCGAAAATAACAGTGAGCATCACTTTGACAATGGATCGAGACTGACGTACTTGGAACGTGTAGATCCTTTGTTAAATAATTGTGATAATTGAACATTTGTTTCAATGTCGTAGCCGTATAGCCAGCTTTAGTCTTCCGTTATGATCCCTTGAATGAATATTTCTTTATTGGATTATTCAAGGAGTTGCCTACAAACGTCGACACGATTTTCTTTTTGTGGTTCGATCATTAAGCGAGGAACAAATTCTACTGCAACTCGATGCATGTTCAATTTTTCAGTCAAAATTACATGACATGATCCAATTGAGATGCTAACCTCTTCTGCAACTTTTATCAGATCTTTGACTTTCTGAAGGTGTAAGTCTTCAGTTGAAGTCAAAGGCCTTTCTGGTCGAGGTTCATCTTCAATTTACTGACGATCACTTTTAAATCGTGAAAACCATTCGAAACATTGCGTACGACCCAAAGCATTGCCACCGTAAGCTTGTTACAAAAGCTGAAACGTTTTTATGAAAGTTTTCTCCACTTTCAAGGGAAATTTTACGTATTGTATCGTTGTTCCAGAAAATTGCACATTTCGAGAATTGTCACTAACATGTTGCACTCAAGTGACAGTATCACGAAAACTAAATTAAATATAATCAATCTAAGAACATGTGGTTAAAGAGGAGATTATGCGCAACGCAATACTAGCAATCGCAAATCACTAAATATCTTCATTAGCGCGTAATTCAAAAAGTTTGGTTATTTTCTGAATAGACCTCTTATGTCAGCAGCTGGTGAAGTTAATATAGGCATTAAGTACTGCAAGGAAGTTCTTAAATTGTACTCTCTTTAAATTAAATGGTCAACAATTCCATTGGATTATATTTTCAAAATACTGGAGCTTTAAGCTAAAAACTGAACAAATTTTTGTATCTTCAACCGTGACCGAATTTGACTTTATATCTTAGTAGAAGCGTAGTTACATGGTGATGAAAATAATTCTGAGACAAAAATAGATTTCATAATTAGTTGCCATCTATAGACGTTATTGATACTAAGTATTACGTTGGACGTTAAACATTATTTATTTTTGTAATATATACTAAAAAAAATTTTTAACTATAATTGTTCGATTTTTTTTGCAAGGGGTGATTTTCATAATGGTTGAAGCTGTTACAAATTAGCTTCTCACTACAGGGATCTCGGAAACGGTAAGAGATATGAAGCAGCTTAAATGGGGACAAAGTTGCGTAATCAGGGGACCAACATCATGCCTCTAAAAAATCAAGGCTATCATGATTAGTTTTCGAAATATTTGAAAAAAACCGAAATTTTGGAAATCCGTTTTTTTTTTTCATTTCAGCTTTGTTTGAGGTGATATTGAAAGAAGAAGAACACTTTCTCATGGCCACTTTTTGCCCTCTATCGAATAGCATAATCAATTTTTTATATGTAAGGTTTGGTCTCTCCAGGACCATTATCAACTTAATTTTTTTTATACGACTAGAAATTTTATTACATTTTTTGCAAGCTTTCATGATCCCCAATACTGCTTTAGCCCGAACCAGATTCGGACGTTTTGTCTCGAAAAATTCATCTTCAGTGTATTCGTTCCAAATTTATCTAATTTTTTTATTTATATTTCTTTGTTTATTGAATTATCGTACACTGTAAGTGTCGTTAGACCCTGTGAAATCCATCTAGTTATTTAAACTATTACCAACACGCGTTACAATAACACATTTATTATTATTAACTATTACCATCACTTGGTTATACATAACTCAATAAGTTGTTTCGTCAAAATTAAAACATTATTACAATTTTAATTTTATTATGACAAATTAATTCTTAAAAATGCATTTCAGTAAATGTTCAAAAACATTTCAGTTTTGGCAAAGGTTGAAAATGAATATCAGCGTAATATTACCGGAATTTATTATACCTGTAACCGCAACTGTGATAGAGCATGTCAGATGTATTTGTATAAATGTCCTGAAAAAAATAAATCGGAATTTGTTTGAATTTTGAGCACTCGAGAAGCTTAGAAATAACTATGGACAAGGGAATAAAACTTTAATAACTTTTTATTTTAATGCGTGGTTGTAGGTAATAGTTTAAATAACTAGGTGGATTTCACAGGGTCTAACGACACTTACAGTGTATGATAATTCAATAAACAAAGAAATCTAAATAAAAAATTTAAATAAATTTGGAACGAATACACTGAAGATGAATTTTTCGAGACAAAATGTCTGAATCTGATTCGGGCTGAGGCAGTACAGTATTGGGGGTCATGAAGGCTTGCAAAAAATGTAATAAAATTTCTAGGGTCGTATTTAAAAAAATGAAGTTGATGATGGTCCTAGAGAGACGAAACGTTACATATAAAAATTGATTATGCCACGCAAAAGTGTTCTTTTTTTAATGTCACCTCAACAAGACTGAAATAAAACAAAAACGGATTTCCAAAATTTCGGTTTTTTTCAAATATTTCGAAAACTAATCATGTTAGCCTTGATTTTTTAGAGGCATAATGTTTGCTCCCATTTAAGCTAGTTTGTATCTCTTACCGTTTTCTAGATCCCTGTAGTGAGAAGCGAATTTGTAACAGCTTACCTCCAGAATTTAGTTAGTTTAGTGTTTTGATTAAGAAAATCATAAATTGGGAGAGGAAAAGTGTTATTATTTTTCGTACCGAATAAGCTGCGAGGAAATCCTTACTTTTAAATATATGAGTACAAAATAGTATATTTTGCCATAGTTAAAAATTTTTTAGTGTAAAATTTATCCATGACTATCATTAACGACGAGCGGGATAAATGCGAAAAAATGTATTTTTCTAAGTTGGAAAAACTTAGTTTTTTCTACTCTACATTTTTATATTCATTTTAATTAAAAATTAACTATAACGCAACGACTTATTGATATATTTTTTTACTTATTTGTACATAGCAATAAATGTTTTTAGAAATCTATTATATAACATGTTCTGTTAGAATTAATTTACAAGAAGGTTTTTGCTGATTTGGTAACTTCAATGTTTTAAATAAGTAAATGAAACGAAAATTGCATTTTTGGCTTAAGAGGAAACTTTCATCCATAAACACAGCCCAAAAAAAAGTCCGGAGGTCCGAAAGACAAGACCATGGTATCTATACGTTTTTGGGGTCGCTGATTCCGAATCCGCTGTCTGTTTGGCCCGATCAGTTCTGGGTTAAGGTCAGTTCAAGGTCAAATATAGATAATCAATTGCCAACAAAGTAAATTTACCTACATATCTATACGTTTTTGGGTTGCTGAATCCGAACATGAGGCTCATTTGACCCGTCAGGGCAGCTAAATACTCTTCAAGTTCTAAACTCAAAACACTCAAATTAAGCATTTATGTGTATTAAAATTTGAGTAACAAATAAGATTATAAATAATAAATAGATATGTCTTTATTTCAAAATAATAATCACAAAAGAAACAGTATGTCTGTTAGACGACATATCCTAATTTCTTACTTCTATAACCACTAATATAATAATAATTATCCAACTACACGAGTATAGTCACTACAAACAACAATAACATTAAATTTAATGAGAAACCATGCTAATATAGTGTATTATAGATCTCTTAAAGATAGCTACATTTTGGTAGCTTGTGAAAGTTATCCAATCCTTTAAAAAATAAGGAATTCTTTGAACCAGTTTTATTTATATCAAATTGATTTCTCGATTTTGTTGAGTGTTCCTGAAGTTGTTCATTTCTTACCAAAATTTTGTTTAAATATAAAGACTGAAAACCATTATTTATTTTATTAATTAAAACCATGCTTAAATTTACAATCTAACAAAATATAAATTGGTGTATATCGATTACAATGTAGTATGATTCTCATGGCCCTGTTTTGAAGCTTTTGCAACTGAGATAGAAATAAAGCTTTAAGTCTGAGCCCGTGACTCTCGAGTAATTGCTTTGACATGACAAAGTTCTAGTATCAATAAGTCTAATTAAGTAAGCTTTAAACCAACGTGTCCGTTAATGCTTTATGTACCTACATTAATTTACACAGTGAGTCCTTGTCGATTGCGATTCTTGAGAACAGTTTTTCAAGAGATTTTTAAAGGTTTTCCACCAAATTTCTACCAAATTCGATTAGTTCCTTAAAACATTACCATGTTGCTTTCTCGTTTTCATTCATTTTAGTAACAAAAATGCGATCTTTTAACTTCTTACAGATCTGAGGCCCTTTATGCAATTTCGCATCACTTAAAGCATTGACCTTCTTTGTTTAGAACTGTTACCCATTGTTTCAAGAGTCCCAATTTTATGTGCAGAGGTGTAATAAGGATTTTTGACGGACCAACAAGCAGCTCATATTTTATATTCTTAAACTAAGGACCGAAGGTTCTCTAGGAGGCCAGACGCTCTTCACATAATGGTTTTTTTGATCCCGACTATCATGCGCATAAAAAAACAAAGAGTTGTTGTGAATTTCGATTGTTGACCCATTATTATTGTGATGATTTTAAGATCACTACAAATTTGCCATTTATGTTCTTCGTATTTGATCCTCTCTAAGACTATCGGCATATTACAGTAAACTTCTTTTAATATCACACAATGCGTTACAGGTATGGCTCCATAAATATATTATATTATACAGTAGAACAACTGTCATGATTCTCTTTGACGAATCAATGAACAGCCTCCACTCGTTAGGTTTATAACATCCATGTTTGAAATTGAGACTATTGAGTAGACCTGATCGGGTCAAACAGACCTCGGATTCGAATTCAGCAACCCAAAAACTATTGATATGTAGATTTACTTTGTTGGCAATTGATTCTCTACATTTGACCTTGAACTGATCTTAACCCACACTTGATCGGGTCAAACGGACACCGGATTCGGATTGAGCGGTCTCAAAAACGTATAGATATGTAGATGTACTTTGTTGGCAATTAATTTTCTACAATTGACCTTTATTGACCTGTACATGATCGAGTCAAACGGACACACTGGATTCAGATCCAGCGACTCCAAAAATAGATAGATACCGTGGTTTTGTCTTTCGGACCTCCAACTTTCTCTTTTGTGGGGCTGTGGCTATTAATCATAATATACAAGATGTTTGGAAAAGTTGGTATAAGATTTAAGGAGGTGAAAGTCGAACCAATAATAGTAAAAAAAGTTGCTATAAACATTGGTCCTCCGGAGCACCGTTACCGAGATTTGGCCCTCCAAAGGAGTCTTACCATTTGGATATTTTTTAAAATAACTTTCTTTCCGACTAATATAATGAAATGAAAATTGCAGGTAATAATCATACCATAAGGGTATTTCACTATCATAAGTTTCATCAAAAGCGGTTGTGAATAAGGATAGTTTTCTAACTACCCTTAACATAAATTTTTCGAATTTTCTTTATTCGTTTGAACTATCAAGCAAATAATATTATTTTTTAATAAATTAGACTTTTTTGAAGAAAAAATGTCCTTACTTTTTTTTCGAATTCTGCGTAGTTTAGTCAGAAATAATTATTCTTTATATAATGTATGGCTCAGAACAGTCACTTTTTTTAACATTTTCACATATACACCAGGAAAATTAGCGAAAATAAGAGAATATCGAAAAAAGTCATATCCGCGAGATTATTGTAAAATTGTCTAAAGAAACTTAATACAAGACATCTCTCATCTCGTGAGTCAAAAACTTTTATGAGCTAACTTTTCTATTTAAACAAATAAGTGAGGAAAACAGTTTTTTCATTTAGCAGGGAAAACCATCGATTTTAGCGAAAAGTGACTCTCAGACAGCTTGTAGGGAGTAAAATTATCTACAAAATGATATTTGTTAAATTAAAATATGTTAATAAACTAAAAAATTATTGCAAAAAAAACAAGAAAAGTGCCCATTTTTTAATTTGTTTATAACTATCGCATTTATTGTTAAGATATTGTTAAGATATTGTTAAGCTATGACAAGTTGAGGGTTTTGTCATACTTTAAAAGTGTGCCAAAAGTGGGCGCTGTAGGTGCAATAGTTTTCGCACAATTCAATTTGTTTATAACGGAGGCTCCAAAAGTTACGAAATTATCTCAAATTGTTTTTAGCGAAAAACACACGTTTTTTTAATGCACAATTTGAGAATGTTGTCAAAAAAACGGTGATATTGTTTAATAGGTTGCTTAATTACGTCTTTAAGATTACAATGACGCTTTCAGAATCATGTTTGGTTGATAATTAACGCCTGTACAGAGGCCTTATCTCAGTAACGGTGCTCCGGAGGACCGATGTTTATATGAACTTTTTTTACTACTTTTAACTCTACTTTCACCTCCTTAAATTTTGTACCAACTTTCCCAAACATCCTGTATAAGTAGAAAAATATCTTATACATTCTGCGTAGGATTTATTGTTACCAACAAATAATTTCAAATAAAATTATCATAACAATGAATTGCACTTTTACCTCACTCCATTCCCCAAATGTCCAATATGAAGGACAAGGTATCCTGTTACAAGGCCTTTGCGGTGGTGGTTTTATACCAGGACATTTTTTAGGATTCACCATATTCAGCCATGGATTTGTAACAACACCATTATATTTAAAGAGTGCTTCATTTAGTACCGAACTCGGAACACAGTAAAGTTCTCTGCTTTGCATGCCAATGGTACCACAAGATTTTGTACATGGTTCCCATTCTCCCGCAATCCATTGAAAATTGCACCTAATGAAAGTTGATTGTATTATAACAATTGAAATAATAATTTGCATTATTTAAAATCAGGAAACATCTTCAAAAACCTTTTCAGAAAATGGTAGTACCTACAGAATATTTATTTCAATTTCCATGAAGATCATTTAAATAATTTATGGTAATTTATTAAAACCTAGCAATAAAATAAAAGTAAATTATATAAAGCAAAGTATACAGGGTGTTTCACGACTTATCCAAAACAACTGGAAATAGATGCGTCATGAAAAATGGAGTCAATATTGTAAAAAATTTTTTGTAAAATCCTTATAGTTTCCGAGAAAAAGATTATTGAAGTTGTAGTATTTTCAACCCTTACACCGCTGGACTACTGTAGTCTCTAACGCCAAGACAACATTTGTGTTATGGTGAAGCAAGTCAACATTTGTTCATAGAAACTGGATAAGACGGGCCCAAATGTCGGTAGACAAAAATTTTGTTCAGTTGTAACGTCAGGTATGTCAAATTATTTTATTAATTAGAACAACAAATTAATTTTATTAATTAATAATAACAATAGCGGCAAAAGCAGTTGAATTTCCTAATATAAAATAGGTGTTATAAAATTTCATTTATTTCTTTCCTTGGGAAAGAAATTCTTTCAATTTTTTGTTCTTTTTTACTACATTTTACCGCCGTGCCAGTCGCCGCTGCATATTTTGCCATGAGCAAGGTCAGGTTTTACAGTGGACCAGTTTCCAGTGCAGTGCAGAAGTGTATTTTTAAATCTTTGTTTGATTATTTTTTACAAAATTGTATTTGTATAAGTTCAAATATATTAATTTTTTTTTGGATAAGTTCTGAATCAGCTTGTATTATCAAAGGCAGTTCAAATGGGTTTATATTTATATGTTAAATATGGAGAGAATAATTAATGTTCTAAAAAGTGCAAAAAGATGAGACTCTATGGCTAGGAATAAGATTAATGTTAAGTTATGACTAACTAGGACTTTCTTGCACTCATTAAATTTAAAATTATCTGTTTAATTACACAGCCCTTTAAACATTGCTTGACATGAAATATATGTGCTATGTACGAGGAAATAAAACAGGAAGCAAGGGAAAGAGTGCATAATTAAAACAGAACAATACACACCCAAAGGTATTACATCTTTCAGAACTGAGTTTTGGTTTCAAGAGAAGGGAGCAGTAAGTTCTCTTAACTACTTTATTATATTTATTATCCCAGCATGCCGTTGTTTTCTGCCGTTGTCCCCCTCCACACGTAGCAGTGCAAGGTCCCCATCCACCCATGATCCAGACAAACCGCTTCGAGGGAGTTAAGAAGTTTTTATCTATAGAGTATTCAGTGGTGGCAGATATGTTCATTCCGGACTTTATTTCTCTAACTGGAACCACCATCTATAAGAGGGAATGAAATATTTAATTTATCAAGTGTACCTAAGCATTATAACCTAAATGTGATATTCCAACTAAACAAGTACACGATTATTCGATTACTTGTTTTTGAATTAATCGTCATAACAAAATTCCTCACACGCATTGTTCTATTGTAGTGCTCATGAAATAAATGATGTTATTCTAGTTAAGCTTAAATTAATAAAACAGTATCAAAAGATGATATCAAATACCGTCTCACAAAAACCCAGTTTAGTTATAGAAAACAATAAAAATCAAAAATTTTTAAAATCGGATAACAATGTTTCAGTTTAATATTTAAGTTTTTAATTATTTCTGTGCATATAATATACTCCTTAAGTTAACGGCGTTCCTTCCAACTCACACTGTGTATTAACATACACGGTATTTCATAACTCTACCGACATAGAGCAGGCACATGTAGAGGATCTTAAAATATGCCGATTTGTTATGTAAAATTTTTTTCTGGGATGTACCGTTGAAGAGATATTGTCATCTGAAGATGAGCAAATTTGTACATGATTTGCGTTTATTGTTATCTTTAATTGATAAAAATATTTTTTATTTGTTGAAATCCCAATAAGGGCGCCCTTAAAATGATTTCGATTTTTTATCAGTATGCCAATTATTAAATAGTTTTACCAGTATTATAGGAAATTTAATTTTAATAATTTTTTACTCTCAAATTTTTCGAAAAAACGGTTTTTGAGAAAGTCGGGATTTTGTGAAACAACGTCATTTCGTACACAAAGTAAAGTATGCAGTTTTACAATTAGTACAGTATGACTTTATCTGTCATTTTTGACGTTTACAAAAGAGTATCAATAAAAGGCAATTTCATTAAATTAGATTCTAGAATTAGAAGTATTAAAAAGGACCACCATATCAGCACTAGGCGATTATCTAGACAAGTTAATATACCACATATATTTAATGTTAAATACACATTTTTTACTTTTAGCACGTCAATAGATACATAGATAGGTAATTAATTATACATATTTCAACCCAGTATGCAACAGATACACTTTTCTTTTAAAATAAACTAGGATATGTGTTGAAAACGAAAAAAACAGCGTGAAAGCTGACAGTTCAGGGTTATTAAAAATGAAGCACTATACGAAAGAACAACTCGTTTTCATTGTAGAGCGATATTTTAAAAATAATGAAGGTTTGGCAGCTACAGTTCGCAATATTCGTACAAAATATGGCAGGAATAGTGATTTAACTTCATCAACTGTGAAGAGATTAATTGAAAAATCCAGGGAAACTGAATCAATTAGTGATCTTAAACACTCTGGCCGTCCTCCAACCAGTCGTTCAACACAAAACATCGCAGCAATTCGTGAGTGTTGCCGAAAGTCCAGGAACATCAATTTGACATCACGATAAAAAATTGGACATTCCGGGAAGCTTTCTATAGCGTATTCTCAAGAAAGATTTGCATCTTCATGCTTACAAAGTTCGATTGACTCATGAACTGAAACCTACTGACCACGCAGAGTGAAGAGAGTTCCTTGAATGGATTATATTATGAGGCAACGACAAATGGATACTGATTTTTCCAACAAAGTCATCTTCTGCGATGATACTCATTTGCATATTGGTGGTTTCGTTAATCGACAAAAATATCGCATTTGGGTTTCAGAAAACCAACAAGTGATTGTTGAGAAACAAATGCATCCACAACCTGTCACTGTTTGGTGTGGATTTTAGGCTAGATCAACAGTTAATGGTGCTCGCTAACGCGACATGATGATCCAGTATCTTGTGCCTAAATTGCAAGATATGAATGACGACGACATGTGGTTTCAATAAGACGGTGCCACATTCCATACAGCTCGAGAAACAATTACTGCATGAGTTATTTCGTGGTCGCGTAATTTACCGTTTTATGATTAGAATTAGCCACCCAGATCATCCAAATTAACGCCGTTAGACTTTTTTCTTTCGATTTTTTTGAAGTCTAAGGTTTATGTTGGTGGAAACTGAGCGCTGTGTCAACTAAATTCAGCCGCATTTATGCAAAACGGTGGTGGAAAATTTCAACAACAAAGTGCGTATCTGCCAGCAAAGCCGTGTAGGTTTTATATCCGATACACTATTCCATACATCACTCTGTACTGTATACTTTATGAATCAATAAAGAAATTACAATTGTTAATTAAAAACCTGTGTTTTTTATCAAAATTACTTCTTGCATGAATTTTGGGACAACCCAAGTGCAAATGAATATTTTTTTACGTTTCTTTTAAAATTATCATATCCATTCCTGCACAGCTGGATAAAACCGTTGTCAAAAAAATAAGGTGAATTTGTTTAAAAAATAATAAATATATATTTATGCTTCCAAATCCATTTCGTCGCCTTCAAAGCAATTCCCACCTGATACAATGCACTTATGCCAATGATTTTTCCATCTCTCAAAACAGTCTTTTTCCAGTATGACCTTCAATGCTTTCGTCGATTCGCCTTTTATTTCCTCGATCGAGTCGAAACGATGTCCAAGTAGTGGTCATTTGAGTTTAGGGAATAGTCAGAAGTCACTTGGTGCTAAATCAGGCGAATACGGTGGTTGCGGAACTATATGGGTTGAATTTTTAGCCAAATGGTCTCGAATTATCAATTATGCTGTGTGAGCCGGTGCATTATCATGATGCAAAAACCAAGAGTTGTCTGTCCATAATTCCGGCTTTTGCGGCGAAAAGCATCACACAAACGACGCATAATACTCAAATAATATTCCTTGATAACAGTTTGGCCGGTTGGAAGAAATTCATAGATTTTGGCGTGGTTTTTTCGGTATTGGTTCACCTTTTGCTCGATATTCACTCAATTGATCGGCTGTTTCCGAGTAGTAAACGTAGATCCAAGTCTCGTCTCTAGTAATGATGCGTTTCATAACGTCTTGGTAGTCAAAAACCATTGTTTCACAGATGTCAGCGTGACGCTGTTTTTCCAAAAAATTGACCGTTTTTGGAACTAAACGAGATTTGACGCGTTTAAGGCGCAACAAATTTTTTAAAATGGTATTTACTGAAGCTTTTGAAATGCCAACAGTATCAACAAGGTCTCTTGTTGTTAATCGACGGTTATCGAGTACAAGATCTTTGATTTGATTGACATGTTGTTTATCGGTTGATGTGGATGCTCGTCCTGTACGTTGGTGGTCCTTAACGCTTTCTGTGTCTTCTTTAAAGTCTTTGTATCACTTGTAAACATTTTTTGCGACATGACCTCACCACTAAAGATCTTCTGTAACATGTTCAATGTTTCCGCAGCAGAATATTCATTCCGTAAATAAAATTTAATGCAAATTCTTTGCTCAACAACATCAGACATAGCGAAATTCGATAAATTCACTTTTGTACGTTTACAAAAACACGAGTTGCTATGCAGCAATTGAATATATTGACTTAAACTCTGCATAGATATCAAGGACAGTACTACCAACCTACAAAAAAATAATTGCATACTCTCATAATACCCGCGAATTTTAAATAAGTACCTCACGTTACATTTTGGATACTTCATTAATTTAAAGCATAATGAAAATCGATAAACTCACTTTTGTACGTTTGCAAAAACACGAGTTGCTATGCAGCAATTGAATATATCGACTTAAACTCTACACAGATATCAAGGCCAGTACTCCCAACTTCCAAAAGAGTAATTGTATACTCTCATAATACCCACGAATTTTAAATAAATAATTCACGTTACATTTTGGACACTTCATTAATTTAAAACATAATGAAAATCGATAAACTCACTTTTGTACGTTTACAAAAACACGAGTTGCTATGCAGCAATTGAATATATTGACTTAAACTCTGTTCAAATATCAAGGACAGTACTCCCAACTTACAAAAAAGTAATTGTATACTCTCATAATACCCGCGAAGTTTAAATAAGTAATTTACGTTATATTTTGGACACTTCATTAATTTAAAACATAATGAACATTAACTACTTCACGCATGAGACATCATTTGAGAGGAATTTTACACGGATTTAAAAAATTATTTACTATCTTCCTTTAAAAAATGATAAATTTAGGTCACACAAAACTGAAAAAAATATATCTCTTAAAATAAAACATTTTCGTAATTAAGTAAAGTAATTGAATCCCAAAAATGTTCTATGTCTTTTAAACGAATCAAAATATCGCAATGCTGTTTTCTGTGTTCAATGTCTCTGAAAGGTTTGCATTTTAACTACTTTCTGTGTCTTGTAGAGAAACCCCTGAAAATTTTCAAAATTGATCCATCTTAATTAAAAACATTGTAATTTGAAAATTAAACAATTATTATGTGTACTAGTACTAGTCTCACACAGCATTGACTTACACCCGCAATATCTAGTAAATAGTCTAGGTCATGGCAAATGGCTTACTGAAGAAGACTCATTATCTCATTTTTAACTAGATATTGAGGATGTAATGCAATTAGTGAAAATTAAATTTGTGTTTGATCCAAAATATTAATTATAAGGAATAACACTTTTTAAACTATAAAGCCCTAATTAAAAAAGTTATAAAATTATTCAGGTTTGTAAATACTTATCTAACATAACATTGTTACTTCGGTAACGAAGGAAAAGAAATTGTTTTATAATTTTCATAACTTACCAAAATAATAATTTCAGCATGAAGCGGTCCCTTCGCCCAAATACTATGATTATTATTGTATTTCCTGTATAAAAATTTTGTACCCTCCGCGATTTTTTTATGGATAACAGTATTCGGTATTGTAACGGTGTATTTCCTTTTACGTCGATTTTTGAGTATAATAGCAACAGATGGATGTTGAGAATGATAGACCGTTACATTGATTTCCACTTTTATTTCCCTCGCCATTCTCGGTAGGATTGAAACCCTACTGACTTCTAAAAATTGAATTTATGTTTGACAATTTAACGTTGATTTCGTAAATTGCTTACCTCTTTTTAACTTTTTTTCGGCAGACAACTTGATTTCGCTACATTCCGTGTTATTTCCTTGACATATTCCGCATTTGTCTCTAACAAGTTTTGAGTTTAGCTTCCCGTCGCATCCAACTATTTCACATTTTCCCTATAATATGTTATTGTTAGCCACATTTTCATAAAACAGTATTATTTATTATAAAAAATAAAACTAAACAAGGTTAGCTTTAGTGACCCAATTATTTATTTATTTATTTATCTATGTATCTATGTATCTATTTATTTATTTATTTATTTATTTATCTATGTATTTATTTATCTATCTATCTATCTATCTATCTATCTATCTATCTATCT